>NW_026127020.1:0-168078 GCF_943737965.1 Phodopus roborovskii | reverse complement strand
ACAGAGAGTTTGAGTTTGGAGGCTTAACAGCAGAGCACTGCCCTAGCACCTGTGAGGCCCTCAGTTTGACCCTAAGCTTCTCCATCTCCTTGGCCTCTTCCTCACCCATGCCTAATTCCCCACTTAATGCTGATGGATATTTGTGTTGTTCCAGTTTGTGGCTACTATGAACAGAACTCAGGCACCTTCTAGCATGTTCCTCTTTTCTCTTATTTCACTCCCCCCTCCCCGTCTCTCTGTGTATGTTTTTAAACAAGCATTTATTGGGAGAAGGTCCCATAGCAGGAGTGGAAGTCAGAGACAATTTGTGGGAGCCAGGCAAGTGACCTTACCATTTCACTGGCCCTGCCATTAAGTTTTTACATTTTTGTGTAGACTTATGACTGTGCACTGATGGTTCCATTTGCCTGTTGATTTCACTGGACAACTGACAAGTCTGCAACCTTTCCACTTGCTCACTGGGCCATCAAAAGAGCCCATGGTTTCTGGAAAATGTCTGCCTGAGCCCTTGATCGTTTTTACTGGGCTGTCTTTTTTCTACTGGTTTGCACTTGTTTCCTACTTTGGCTACAGGCCCTAAGTCTGCTTTATATACCAACAGTTTCATTTTCTTACTGTATTGCCTTTCTGGCCAATTTGGGTGTCTTCTATTGGAGAGAATTTCTTAACTTCCAGAAAGTTCAATTTGTGCTGGAGATGTATGTAGCTCAGTGTTTAGAGAGTGCTTGCCTAACATGCATGAGACCCTGGGCTCTATTCTGAGTCAGTTCCATGCGGATTCACACCTATCAGTCTGGGGTCCTATTACCTCCTCCTTCATCAGGTCAGCTGTCTCAATGTGTTTCTGCAACTGGATCTTTGTCCTCTCTCTCTCTGCATCTGGATTCTAGTTAGATGCAGTGTTTCTATGGGTGTTTGTTCGTTTTCTACAGTATAGATGAGGCTCCATGTAGCACATAAGTTAGTTGTTGATCTCATTTTCAGGGAAGGTCAATAATGGAAACCTTTCCACTGTAGCTCAGATTGTTAGTTGGAGTCAGTCTTGTAGGTCTCTAGATATAACTTTTGGGTTCAATTTTCTCTTCAAATTAATAATGAATTGCTCTTTTATGTTCTCTCCTCTCCTCTGTATTCTACTTTTTGTGCCTGGGTTACCTCATTCATGATTGCTTCTTCAAGTACCATCCACTTGCCAGTGCATTTCAAGATTACATTTTTTCTGTAGAGATTAAGTAGTAGATTGTGTAGTTGTGCCACAATTCTTTATCCATTCTTCAGCTGAGAGGCATCTGGGCAGCTTCTAGGTTCTTGCTATTACAAATAATGCTCTGATAGATATAATTAAACACATTTTTTTGTTGCATGAATGTGGTTAATATGGGTATATGCATATGGGGGGGATTGCTGCGGGTCCTGTGGTAAACCAATTCCCATCTTGCTGAGGAACTGCCATACCTATCTTGGAAATGGCTGTACAAGTTTGAACTCCCAAAAGCAGTGGAGGAGTGTTCCCCTTTCTACACATCCTGTCCAACAGTACTCAGGAGCCAAAAGCATGAATCTCAATGAATACCAGGCCAGTCAAAATTACATAATGAGGCCTTTTCTCTCAAACACAACACCATGGAATGGATAGATGGCTAAATGTTCAAGCATGCTGGTTGTACTTAAAGAGTGGACTATGAGTTACTTCCCACCAACCAGATGATAGTTCACAACCATCTACAATGAGATTGTTGCCCTCAGTCTTTTCTACCATGAGATATTCAAGTAGGATACTACATATGATTAATAATTTTTTAATGAAATAAAAACGTCCTACTGGATACTTGAAAGCCATCACTGGGCCTCTGCTAGAGTTCCCTCAGCTAAAGACCTCAAGATCTCTGTTAGATCCACTATTCCTCATGGGCACTGTTTCTGAACCCCTGCATACTGAATTTTTCAATTATTATTTTTTATTTTACTTGTTGATTCCTTATCCCACTCCCCCACCTCTTTCTGGCTCTTACATTCTGTCCCGCTTCTCTTGCACCCTGACCACTACCCCTCCCATTCACCCCCTCTCCCCATATGGGGCCTAGATATCCAGTTAGGGTCATGTATTTCTGACAATGAGAGTTCTATTTAGGGTATGGTTAGAGTTAGGGTGAGCATTATGGTTGGTGGTAGCACTAGGGTTGGGTTCCTGAAGCCCAGGAAAGGTGGCAGAGCCCATGCCGAAGATAACAGGAAAGGAAAAGTAAACTTCAGATGGGAGAGTTTAACCCTTAGCCATCTATGTACCTTTAGTTTGGGACCTTTGCTGAGAGCAATCAGTGGGATAAGAGATGTGGGAAGAATCATTTGAGGCACCCATAAATGATGTGACCCATTGCCATGGTCATAACCTCTACCAGAGATGATTAATAAAAGAGCAGGGCCCTGCTGACATCATGCACCTGGGCTTGCCCACGGATCCAGAGGCTCTGGGGTTTGTACTGCAGAAGCAATGGGGGGAAATGTGGGTAGGGAGCAAGGTGTGTAAACTGGATGGACTACCTGTGAGTTCTAGACCTGATAGGGAAAGTTTGGAAAAACACAGAGGGCCAGGGGGAATCAGGGTTTGGTGAGACAGCAGAACCTGGAGCCCAGAGACAGAAAGGTGAAACAGGAGCCCAGGTCTGAAGAAGGCACATTGTTTCCCATCCTGTAGTGCTTGTTGCCTCAAGGGATGGAGTCACCTTTGATTTATGACATTCCTGGCACAGGATGAGAAGCTGTAGCACTAGACAGCCCAACCTTGACATGCCCTTGGTCAGCACCCAAAGAGGGAGCAGAGGCAAGGAGCCAAGTCCCATCGTTTTCTGAATAAGCAGTGCAGCATGCAACATAGGGCTCCATCCCACACAGCTGCCTGCAGTCTATGCATAGAGAGGAATGCTGCATGGCAGGCGTTATCACTGAACTTCCAGGCCAGGACTGACTTGTGGAAATTGTACAAGGATGTTTCTGTGCCTCCCAATCCACACAGAAGCCACCAGCTACAAGTGGCTAAATGATTGTCATGATAAACAGTCAATTCCAGGGTCTTTCTTGACAAAAAATAGGCTTAGCTGCAAGATTGTGGTGTTGAGGGAACACTTCGCAATTGAAATTCCAAATGAAGATGCTATGTACACTAGGTACGTTAGTGAGGCTACCGTGGATGTAATATGAAAATCCTTGAGGATGGTAAGGATGTGGGCAACTTCTGAAAAGGTCAGAGTACCTAGTGTGAGACATATGACCCAGGAAACACAGGAGGAAGAGCCATTTTTAAATTCTTAATATTTATCTAAATATACATAATAAACACTATAGCTTCATATACATAGTAGTATCAAAGTTTTAGTTTTACTTTCCAAAATTTTTATTTAATAAATGTGACAGGAGCCTTCAGAATCTAGGAGAGGGTATCAGGTCTCCAGTTAAGAGAATTACAGATAGTTGTGACCCCACCATGTGGGTGCTAGGATTTTTAGAACTAGATCAAATGATCACCAGCCTATAATTCACATCACCAGAGGAACTCAGGATACAAGTTGTGTTCTAAGAGATTCATATAAAGTCCCTCACAGAACTGGGAAGGGGACAAGTCCCCCCATACCTCAGGTAAAGTGGGGGAAGACAGCTAATGGAGAGAGAAGTAGGAGAAAATGTGAGGGAGGAGAGAAGGCATGTGCGACCAGGAGGATTGGAGCCTGGTTAGGAATGGAAAATAGGAAAGAGAGAGAGAGAGAGAGTCAGAGACAGAGAGAGAGAAGCCTAAAAGAGGGAGCCAATATTGGTTTGATGATAAAGTTGCACACAAAGAAAGGTCAGGGAACTACAAGACTGCTCCCAAGCCAACAATTTGAGACTTCCTTGGAAAGGCTATCATAAATGTCCTTCCCGGAGAGTGAGATCAACAACTAACTTCTCCATGGAGTCCTCAACTAATGCCTGTTGAAAACAGGAGCAAACACCCATACATAAACACTGAGCCGAACTACAACCCCAGAAGCAGATGGAGAGGACAAGACCATGCGGTAGAAGTACATAGAGACAGCTTACCTGAACAAGGAGGAGCTAAGAGCCACTAGACTGATAGCTGGGGAAGCCAACAGGGGACTGACTCGGACCCCGCATGAATATGGGTCTCAGCCAGAAGGTCTGAGCAGTCTAAGAGACCTCAGACAGTGGAGCCAGGATGTATCCCTGGTGCACAAAAGGACTTTGCAAACATATCCCCCATGGAGGGATAACTGCCTTATTCTAGAGATAGGAGAGAGAGCCCTAGTCCCTACTTCACAGGACCTGTCAGATCTACATGAGCCCCAACTGGATGGCCTTCCTCTACATATGGTATTGTGTTGGGAGGTTGGGAGGGGAGCGTGTTTAGAGGCATGGGAGAGGGCAGAGGGGGGCAAAAGAGAGGGAAGGGGAGGGAGGGAGGGCTGGAGGGGAGGGGAAGGAGGGAGGGAGAGGGAGGCACGGAATCTGGGATCGACATGTAAAATAATAAATTAAAAAAAAAAAAAAAAAAACGCTTTGACTCCAAAATTTAAGTTGAAGAACAAGTTACCTGGGGCAAAGGATTTCTATTTTGTTTCCACAGAAAATGAAAAGATGTGGATTCCTTACAGACTAATGTGGTTTGATCACACCAGACCGCCTGAAACCGAGTAAAAGCTGATCCTGCATTCCAAACAGCTGGACAAAACAGCCCTACAGACTACAGCTAGGATATCTGAATCTTCTTCGATTCCCCCAAGATAGCGCCCCTTACCAGCAGGAAGTAGTTTGGAAAGAACGACGCCCAAATTCCCAAATATTGTGTATAAATGTTTGTTTTCATTTAATTGGACTTTGTTATATAAAATTAAATAAAAAAAATAAAAAAATTCTTAATATTTATCTAAAAATACATAATAAAAACTATAGCTTCATATACATAGTAGTATCAATGTTTCAGTTTTACTTTCGATAATTTTTATTTAATAAATGTGCATGCATTTGTTCCTGAGTGACAGGAGCCTTCAGAACCCAGGAGAGGGGTATCAGGTCTCCTGTTAAAAGAATTACAGATAGTTGTGACCCAAGTTCATGTTTAGGCTGGTGTGATGATCTGACTACTTTGTTTGCATTTACTTGGACTGGGTGATTCTTTATACTACACACACACACACACACACACACACACACACACACACACACACACCACAGAGACACAAAAGCAGAGGATTTCACTTACTGAGCCTCAAATATTGGGATGGCTTCCCAAGGCAGCTAAGACCAGATGCTGGCCTGGTCCCTGGTGTAAGGACTAAAGAAGGGCACTGCCACCATTGTACCAACAAATTCCATGGTAAGTGTGTTGGGTATCTTTCTGAGGTATCCAGTTCTTAAATGTCACTATGTGGCTATGAACCCTATAGGAGAACTAATTTGTGATACCCAAAACATAAGTACATAGCTGGAGGCAGCAACAGCTGTTTGATCCAAACTATTCACCACCATGCCCTTAGGTAGACCCTCTATGTGGTCAGATGGGGCTGGAGATAGCTCATTGGGTAAAAGGTCAGGGACAGTGGCACATGACTATTTCTCCCAATACTGAGGAGAGGGACAATATGGAGACAGGAGGATCCCTGCAGTGTATTAACCAGCCAGCCTAGCAGAATCCTTGAGATCCAGGTTCAGTGAAGGGCAGTTTCTAGATAGTAACTCATTCACTGCTGAGTTTAGCTTTGCTAAGGGGTTGACTCCTCAGTAATAGCTTCATGCCCCTTGGACTTGAGAAGCAAGAAGTTGGGATTTTTGTTGTTTTTTGTTTTTTTTTTTTTTGCTTTTTTTTTTTTTTTTTTTGAGACAGGATATGTGTGTAATCACTATGTTCAACCAGGGTGATCTCGAAATCACAGATTCTCCTGTCTCTCAAGTGCTAGAATTAAAGACATCCACTTCTATCCTGGTAGGAAAAGACTGTAAAGTAAGACATGAGGGAAAAAAAGGTCATGAAGGCAAACTTTTAAAAATATTGATAGATTAGTTTGTTTTTAATTTTTATTTTTGTTTTGTGTGTATATGACTGTGTGTATGTACAAGCACATGTAGGTGCCCTCCAAAAAAAGAAAAAAGCCATCAGATCCCCTACAACACCTGGAGTTACAGGTGGTAGTGAGCTCACCCTGTGGAGGATGTAAGCCAAACTTTAATCTTTCTGCTTACTTGGTTACTTTTTGAGATAGGGTCTCCAAAAACAGGCTAGCCTTGAACTTGCTATGTAGCTATGTAGTTGTGGATGACCTAGAATCTCCGTTCTTCCTGCCTCTACCTCCCAAGTCCTGGGAGTATAGGGATACACCACCATACATACCCAGTTTCTGGAGAGCCAGGAATAGAGCCCAGGGTCTCATGCATGTTAGGCAAGCATTCTCAAACACTGAGCTACATACATCTCCAGCACAAATTGAACTTTCTGGAAGTTAAGAATTATCTCCAATAGAAGACACTTAAAATTGGCCAGAAAGGCAACACAGTAAGAAATGAAACTGTTGGTATATAAAGCAGACATAGGGCCTGTAGCCAAAGTAGGGAAACAAGTGCAAACCAGTAGAAAAAGACAGCCCAGCAAAAAACCTATCAAGGGCTCAGGCAGACATTTCAGAAACCGTGGGCTTTTTGATGGCCCAGTGAGCAAATGGAGAGGTTGCAGACTTGTCAGTTGTCAGGGAAATCAACAGGCAAATGGAACCATCAGTGCACAGTCATAAGTCTACACAAAAATGTAAAAACTTAACGGCAGGGCCAATGAAATGTTAAGTTCACTTGCCTGACTCCCACAAATTGTCTCTGACTTCCACTCATTCTGTGGCACCTGCTCCCAATAAATGCTTGTTTAAAACACACACAGACAGAGGAGAGAGAGAGAGAGAGAGAGAGAGAGAGAGAGAGAGAGAGAAGAAAAGATTAACATGCTAGAATATGCACACTATTTCTGTTTATATTAACCACAAACTGGAACAACACAAATATCCATCAGCATTAGACTGGAATTATGCCTGGGGGGGAAGCTGACAGGGGTGGGTTTGACGGTGGGGGAATCTATAATCTGAATCTTAAGTAGCCAGAGTGCCTTCTGCTGTATTGTGCCTGCTTTCTTTACTGTTTGAAGGTGAAAATTTCTTGGATAGGTAGTTTAAGCTTGTTGGGATAGGGGTGGGGGTAGCAGGGATTTATTTTTGTTTTCTATTGCAGATGAAACAGTCAGAGGTGTTAAAGTCAGAGACCTTAACCAGTGGTGTAGTGGAGACAGAGACCCAAAGTCACTGGTGGTGTCAGGTTCAGCAAAAGCAACAAAATCTTAGGTCTCCTCCTAGCCTAGGGAATAAGACTCTCTAGCTTCCAGGGGCCTCACAGCAGTTGCTCCCAACCTGATTGTGCCATACCACAGGTGAGGAAGAGGCCAAGTAGATGGAGAATCTTAGGGTCAAACTGATGGCCTCACAGGTGCTAGGGCAGTCCTCTGCTGCTGAGCCTCCACATTCAATGTCTCTGTGCAAAAGTCATCTCTCCTGTGTAGAGCCCTGAAACTCTTTCTATCAGGTTCAAGTACTTATCACTTTAAACTGTTCCTGCATGTCCTATTTAGGTGAACTAAGTGGTGTGTACCATTCGAAACTTCCCCAGTAGGTCAAATGAAGGCAAGAACAAGCCATCCCTTAGCATTTAAATGTTGCTACCGTATGAATGTCAGCTCGGTCGTGAGAGGGCTTTGTTTTCCTGTTGGACAGTGGTGCTTGACATATAGGTATTGCCATGGATGAATCCAAAAGAGGCTGAGGAAATGTGATCCTTTCCCTGTGCTCTGCAGTCAAAACCCATTGCTGAGGAGGCTGCCTTTCCTGCAGAGGCTTGGCTGGTTGGGGCTCACCTTACTCCCTCTGGCAGGTGTTAATGACATTAGCAATTAAAAGGCAGGCCAGCAGTGGCCAGACCCCAGGACTTGACTGAGAGCTAGCTCAGGAAATTGAGAAGGCATGGCCTCAGTGGGGCAACCAGCTGCAGTTCCTGCTTGCCTTCATCTCCTATGCCTTGGGCTTGGCAAGTGTGGTGTTTCCCCTACCTGTGCCAGATAGTGCAGCAGAGTTGTGTGCCCACTAGCAGGATGTGGGAAGGTCCTGTATGCCAGTGGCAGTGATTCTTGATGTAGGCCGGATATATCACTTGTTCCTAGATATCCCAGGGTGCCCTCTGTTAAAAAGAGACATCCTGTCAATGTAGGAGCCTGGATTTATTTTGACTCTGAACAGCTATCAGTAACCGATAAACAGGGGAAGGAGCTTGATCCTGTAGCCTGTGGATGGTCTGTGTTAGGAACTAGCAGGCAGCTGACCCCTGCCCTAAGGATGGGTGGGACTCTCTTGGCCTTGTCAGCTTTACCTGGCAGCTAGAGGACTCATTTACACTGAAAGACCTAAAAAGTAATGTTAATGATGGACTAACCTAGAAACCAATATCTGTTCCTTGGAATTTGCTAGCTTCCTCTCACAAGGCCCTGAGATAAGAACTATTCACACTGCCCCTCCTTTCCTGTGAGACAACAGGTGGTAAATAGGGTCAAGAGATAGCTGTAACTCTGGTTTGCCCAGACTAGATTAATTAGCACACCTGAAGCCCTAAGGTCTGCTGACCCTAATATCGAGACCACCAGGCCTCCAAGGGTCACATACTCAATGGACAGAGGGTTCCACCCCCTCCCTAAGCTTGTGGGTTTGCCTTTAAAAACACCAGGGCCCTGGGGAGGGGGCTTCTCCCTAGCCTGCATCCTGGAGGAGCCTGTTTGTGCAAAGTTTTCCTGTTCATTAAAGCCTCTTTCGTTTTGCAGCAACTGGACTGGATGTTGAGTTCTTGGGGTATTGACTCCTCATTCTGGAAGACTCCTCATTCTGAGGGTCTTACAACACATGTTCAAGCCTCTTTTAAAGCAAGCTCGCCAAGTGCTTCTCTCTCTTTGCTCTCTCTTTGCTCTCTCTCTGCCTCTGCTCTCTCTTGTCTCTCTGCTATCTCTCCTGCTTTCCTTTGGCCACCAGATACCCTCTCTTTCTCTACCCTCGCTCAATAAACTACATGTGGGCACTGAGTCTTGTGTTTGTGTTTCTTAGGCATTAGCTGCAGCAAAAGAACAACATTGGTTCCGAACCCCAGGCAGGCTCTCCTTGTGGGTCACTGGTGGCCTTCTTCTGGCAGGCGGCAGCCAGAGACACTCTTTCAGATACCAGAAGTATGCCTCCATCCACCCCCCCACCCTCATCCGCCCACCCCGTTTGCTGGAAATACTACCCTACACTGACTTCAATTAGGTAAGGTACTCTTTTAAATTTTAACCCATTTCCTTAAGGTCGGGTACATTCCTCACGGGTGGAAGACATACCAACCTTGGCGGTATATCTGCTCTGCTCTAGGACTGCTGAGTCCTTCCAGCCCCTGTTGGCCCTGGCAAAGTACTTGGGCTGAGGAGCTTCCAGTAAAGCTCTGCCATTCTCATTTACGGTGTTGCCACACTCTTGAGCTGACGAGTTCCAAGACTGCTTCGTCACTTTCTGGTCTACCCATGGGGAATAAACCGACCAAGGAAATACCCCTCACCACTCCACTGGGATTCCTGATAGATGCCACTTGTTAAGGCACCCAGGTGGGCTAGGTATCCCCTAGAAAATAATTCAAATTGGCCAGGTAAAGGCTCTCTAGATCCTGATATTTTACTGGATCTTTCAAATTACTGCCAGCAAACAGGTAGATGGAAGGAGTTTTTTCTATCTCTCTGCTAAATAATCTCTTACCCTAAACTTATTTCTGTTCTCTTCCTGCCACGTTAAAACTCTCCTGCCCGCCCCAGCTGCAGCATGTCTCAGAGCAGTAGCCTGGGCTGAGGAAGCATCTACTCAAGACAAAATTTTATCACAAAACTTTATGATTTCTGCTAGTTGTTGGGGATATGTTAATGGCAGCCTCCAGCTTGACCACATGGCCTAGCCTCAACCCACATGGTTCTTCCCTCTGCTACACCAGCCACCTAGGCAGAGGTAGTCTAGCCAGCTTCTGCCACCAACAGAACCTGTAATTCATTTACCTTTTGCTTTTATTCTTTTATTTGCTTTATTCTTTATTCTTTGTCTCTAATTTCTTTTTCACTATGTCATATATAGCTTCACATTCTAGTCTTCTCAGTTTTACCCAGTCCTGTTTAATGTGTCTGTACATTTAATTTAAATTTATGTAAATGTAAGCTAACTTCATACAACTTAAATTCAACTGTACTGTCTCAAATACTTCTAAATTGTCATGCGCATTTTTTAATGGTGGTAAACATTTAAGGTTATACATGTCTATTTCAAGCTAACAAAATATCTATGCCACACAGTCTTTCCTGTAAGCTGTTTATAAAGGTTAAGCCTCTATTATCAAAGGGAGTTTTTCTCCATCTCTTTGTCCTCTACAGGGATAAGTCTAACCTACTAAGTTAAAACCATTTACAGTCAGGCTTCAGGGCTCTGAGTAAAACATCCCTCCACAGCCTCTCAGCTTGGATCCAGTTGCCCAAACAGATTAATTAATTACAGGGATAAAGCCTTACCTAGCCACCTGTGTGCTGAAGGCAAGTAACTAAAGACATATTTTTGTATACTAAGTTATGCTAGATAGTCAGACAGCCCTCAAATGCTCAGAGATCTAGAGAATATGGCATTTAAAATGTTTCCTTAAAAAGCTATTATGACAGAGAGACAGGCCAGCTGCTTGCACCACACATTTCCTCCAAGAAGGCTGATGGACACTGAAAGAAGCTCTACCCACAAAAGTGGCAAAGCTAGCCACTGAGCAATCCTGCCTTTCATCTCAACTGCTGCAAAGGGCTCTAAGGACCATGGACAAGAGGGCAGTGGAATAGACTTTCTCCACGTTGCTTGGGCCAACGGTAGGTAAGTCTTCCAAAAGCTCCTAATCCACAGGTCTCATGCCATCAGCAGAAGGCAGACGTCCTTAAAGCCTCTGACTTCAACAACTGTGGAGGACCTGGGGTGGCTGTCCATGCTGCCAGCTAGTAAGTCTGTGTTACTCTCTAATTATTCAAGTAAAATTGTATCCTTCTCAAGAACTCTGATGCTTTTGACGATTGGTAGCTTTGTCAGCTTAAAGCAGCAACAAAGGCTTCAATTGTTTCAAAACAGATTTCAAAATTGGGTATTTTAAGGTTGCTACTGTTTATAGTCTTAACATTAATCAATAAAGTTTTAACAGTGTTAAACACCATACTATGCCACTATATGATCACATCTGTAACTATGACCTTACAATTAAGGTGCTTTTCATTGTGCTAAAAATCTGCCAGCTGCATGTTTTAATTCTTTCAGCCAAGTCATTTCTAACATGAGTATGCTGCTAATATGTCTTAATATTTATGTTTTCACAAACTCAAAGGATTCTTTTAAGTTCCAGGGAGCAGAATTAGATCCATTTACAGGTTAGATTCACTCCAATAAATCACCTTTTTCCTGGCCTTGGGACTTCCTGGTCACCCTTGGGAGACCCTCCCCCACCTCACACTTCTCCCATTAAATACTAAGACCTAAGAGAAAATCCTAACCTTGTCCTCTCTTCTGCTAACCTCTTGCCAGGTCTCAAAGAGATGCCAGAGCCCCATACTGTCAGAACTGTGATGAAACAACCAGCTACCAGGAGTTGGCCGCACCCCAGCCTTCTCGGATATCCCAAAGACTATCTACACCCCCATTTCAGCAGGAAGCAGTCTCCAGAACTCAATGTCCTTAACCCTAACCCGCCACGCCCAACCCCCACCTTTTTTAATAACAATAATATGTGGAAATGTTATGAACTAGCAGCCAGCTGACCCCGGACCCAAGGATGGGCAGGATGCTCATGGCCTTGCCATCTCTACATCAGCTTTACCTGGCAACAAGAAGGACTCAGTTAGGCATGCACAAGCCTCTTTTAAAGCAAGCACACCAAGTGCCTATCATTCTTTGTTCTGTCTCTGCCTCTGCTCTCTCTACTCTCTCTCTGCTCTCTCTCTGCCTCTCTCTGCCTCTCTCTGCCTCTCTCTGCCTCTCTATGCACACTCTGCACTCTCTCTGCTCTCTCTCTCTGCCTCTGTCTGCTCTATATGCTTTGTCTCTGGTCTCTCTGCTCTCTATCTCTCCTTCTTTCAGTTGGCCTCCAGCTACCCCTCTTTCTCTCCAATCACTCAAAAAACACCACATGGGCGCTAAGTCTCCTGTGTGTGTTTCTTAGGCATTAGCTGCAGCAAAAGAACAACAGTCTGGCTGACAAGTTAACTTTGGGGCAGAAAGTAACTACAACAGCCCCCCATGCACTAAAGCAGGAGAGCATTGTGCAGCAGCCCACAGACCGATGGATGTCCAATGTACACATGAATCACTGATGCACTACCTGCCAATCTTCTGCCTGAGAAGACTGATGAATTAGTAATTTGTGACTGTCATCAACTGCTGATTAAAGAGACTGGAGTTTGCAAAGATTTTACAGACTTCACTCTGGCAGGGGAAGCACTAAAAGGACTGGGAAAGTGATGTGAATAAAACCTGCACTGTTTGAACCAGCAGCCTCCCAGAAGGAACCTCAGCATGAGAAGCTGATCTCATGGCCTTAACACAGGTCTTGCAGCTGGCCAAAGAAAAGAAAAAATATGGAAACTTGTACACGGGCAGCAGTTATGCTTTTATAACTGTCCATGTGCACGGGGCTATCTGTAAACAAAGGGAACTGGCTAAGATTTACTGTGAGCAAGTGAGAAAGCCAGAGATGAGCAGACAACTGCATTCCTCCACATTTTCTTCCCACTGTCCTGCTTGAGTCGCTGCTGTAATTCTCATTAGGGACAGTGACCTGGAGCATAAGCTAAGTAAGCCCCTTTCTGGCCTGCATTGTGTGTGGTCAGTGATTTAGCACAGCAACAGATGCTCACCAGAACGGTAAGATATGATTTTATTCTTTTCAAATGTGGTGAAGTAAATGTATGTTTTATTGTTTATTTTCATCTCATTTCTTCTTTTTCCAAGATAGTCTCTTAGCAATACCTTTGTGGCCTTGAACTTGTGACTCCTGTCTCAAGCTTCTGAGTACCAAGCAAGGCATGTACCATCCCACTGGTTTGTACTTTTCACTAATTAAATATGAGATGGTTACATTTAAGTTTCTTTATGTATACTTATTTGTTTTGAGGTAGGGTCTTGCTTTGTAGCCAAGTCCAGGTTGGAGGTAGTAGCAGTCAAGTGTCCATATTTCCAAGTGCTGCAGGTATAAACTTGCACTATACATAGCTACTTAAATGCATGGGGCTTTTTTGTAAAAGTAAAATTTATATATGTTTAGGCTTAAATTTTGTAATGTTCAAAACAAGCTGTTGGGTATGTAAGACAGAGGAATATGTTGTCAGTTTAGCAATGCAAATGGAAAGCATTCTAGTTGGAGGAGGGATATATGTGACAAATGTGGAAGGCAGTTACCCAATTCACACTGCTTAAATTTTTTTTTTTTGCTTTACAGAGCATAATAATATTTTAATTTTAGAGAAATGGGAGACATTGGTGTTTGTTTGAAAGAGGGCGAAAGGAAACATTGAATAAATTGATTAATTTGGAAACTACTTCCCTCAAAGCAATGGAAACCTCAATTCAATCCTCACAATTCTTGAAAATTAATCCAGATTGCTGGGTTGTGGTTTATGACTCAAACACCAGTACTTTGGAGGCAGAGGGAGATAGATCTACAAAGGTCAGCCTGTTGTACAGAGTAAGTTTCAAGACAGCCAGGGCATCATATAGGAACCTTGTCTCGAGTGAAAAAACATAATGGTTGCATATACTTCTAACTTCAACATTGAGAGGCAGAGATAGGTAGAATGAGAAACTTCACATCCAAAATACATAAAAATAAGACAGCAGCTGAACATATGTTGAGCAGTTGCAAGCATTTTCTGCTCTTGCATAGGAGCAGGTTTCAGTTTCCAGCCCATGTGGTGGACTACAACTGTCCTGAACTGCTATTCCAGGGAAACCAGCACTGACTTGTGACTTCAGTGGTCACCAGATTCACAAGCAACGCACTTAAATACATGAAGGAAAGAATCTCATAGTCTTGTAAGTTAGGATTTATATCAAAAAACCAGGTAAACAGTATCACCCCAAACTTCAATTCTGTCCTCAATTCCTTCTTCATATATATGTCTGAGCTACCATCCACCACCAGAGAATAAAAGGGTATATAAGATCCGAGTATATGTAGTGATACAAATAGTTGTTACCAGACAAACTTAAAACTTTGTGGCTCCTTTAATGTTCAAAACTTTGTACCACTCAGCCATCTAGGATGATTCTGAAAATATGGGATACCAGGGAGAGCTGAGTGATAATGTTGAGGTATCTCATGTTCCAATTACTATTAAAGTAGAAGCATACCACCCATGTCTGTAGATGGAATAACACTAGCAGTCAGACTGCCTTTCAAAGGTAAGGATAATTGATCCTTCAAGAAGACCATGACATTAGAGCATTTTCCTTAAGTTAATATAAATGATGTAGATGTGCTACATAAAAAATACCTTTTTTTTTTTTCTTAAACACTCAATTTCCCTCATGTGGATGTAGGCACAAGAGAACCTTTGGAGTATGCTAATCACATCTTTTTTCCCTGAATATAAGTCAATTTTTAAACAATGATTAGTGAAACTATATTTTACAATATATACATAATACTCACTCTACTGCCTTCTTAATATACTAGGAATGGGGCAGGATCTACTATATTCATAGTAATGGGCAAAGAAGTGATCATGGGAATATTAGAGTAAGTACTGTGTAATTTGAGTTCTGTATTGAAAGTGAAAAACTGGCTGAGTTTATACTTGCAATACAGATTGTGCTGAGTACATATTGCTTTTGTCCCATTTGTGGGGATGGAATTTCATTAAGATTGTTGTTAACTTGGAGCAGGGCAATAATTCAGTGGTGTTTTACTACAGTATAAATTGGAGCAGTCTCTATTTACAACCAAAGATATTACACACAGTGTATACTTCAGGGATATTTTACTACAGTAGGAATTGTAAAAGGAAGTTGAGCATGTTGACTGATACCTGTAAACTTAACCAGAAAATGAGGTTGGAGTATCAGGACCCTGAGGTATTTCTTTGCCACATAGCAGAAGTCAAGCACGAAACAAAGTCATAATTGTTCTTTCTTGCTAGAAGTATTAGGTGATCCTTTTTTTCATTATTTTCTGTTTTGCATAATCTACATTTTTGGCAGTTTATCTCTGTGTAATAGCCCTGCCCATCTTAGCCCATAGTTTGTATTCAAGGGTGGTCTCCAACTCACAGATAACCACTTCCCTTCTGTCTCCCAAGTGCTACATTTAAAAAATTGTGCCACCACCCTAGGCTTAAACTGCCTTCTATGTCAATTTAACCATTTGGCATTGCTATTATTTTGTAGTTCCATTACCATCCATGCACCTTACTATAATCATAAAAAGAGAAAGAGACAAGACTCCATTAACTAGAAAAGAATTGGACACTCAAGTAGAATATCTCAAAAAATGGAAAAAAGAGAGAATTCATAAACATAAACTACTCTTATAATAATATGAGGAACTCTGTAAACTTCTTCATAGGCCTATGTATGATGTGCATATCACCTCTGACCCAACCGTAGAGAAGCTGAACCTGTTCCAACAACATGTGGCAACATTGAGGCAAACAAAGGTATGCTGCTGCATTCAATTCCCCATAAAAGTTTATTGGAATTTATGTATCTCATAATAATTTTGATTGTTTTAAGAGATTAGGAATGAAGAGTTTGTCAATATTAATAAACAAATCATATTGTGTATGAAAAAATTGGAACTAACTTCTGATTCAAGTTTTGAAAAAGATGTAGTGTGTCAATTTCAAAGTGTATTTTCTGAGTCATTGCAGAGTATTGTGGCACTACATATGTTGCTTTTGCAGGTAATATGTGTTCAGACTATGCAGTGTCAACTCACTTGTATTTATCAATTTGAAAAACCTGACAACTTTTGCCTTAATTCTAAATAAGGAGCCAGTTTTTATTAAGGGATGCTGAGGTAGGCATCACTTCATTTTTTGACCAGCCTTGTACACAGAGTGCGATTGGGGACAGGCAGGGCTACACAGGGAAACCCTTTCTAGAGTAAACAAACAGAAAGTGCACAATACAGGGACAGAATATGTGAAGACACCCAACCATAATACAATATGGAATATATCTGTTTACTGTGTGTATGTGTGTGTGTGTGTGGGTGTGTGTGTGTGTGTGTGTGTGTGTGTGTGTGTGTTTATGTTATGGGGAGAGAGAGACAGAAGCACAGATAGACAGTGACAGAGCAACAGAGAGATCACATGTCAAAGTCAATTCAATTCCAATTGTCCCTCTTATTTATCAGGTTCACATTTATGAAGGTAGACTTTTCTGCCACTGAGCCTTACAGATCTCTCTCACCTTTCCAGTGCTAATATGTAGTTGTACTTTCTTGTCAGATTTTCTTGGAACAATCCATCCCCAAATAATGACACAGACATTTCTAAATTATGAATGATTGGCCTTTAACTTAACCTTGTTCCCAACGATTTCCTATACCTTAACAAATGTCTATTAGCCTATTGTCTATTATTCTGTATTCGCAGCTCCTTCCTTGTCTTCCTGGCATGGGTCCAGGCCTAGATTCATTCCCCTGAGTTTTTCTCTCAGCCCAGCAATCCTGCCAAACCATTCCTTTTCAGCAATTGGCCGTTTAACTTTTTATTAAACCAATTAAGGGCCTTAGGCAGGCAAGGTAAAAAGCACCCTATTTTCACATAATGATCAAATGTCCCACAGGTTTAACTTTTAATCATCCCCTTCTAGATTTAGCATTTTGCTTGATCTCAGGTCCTTCGTGTTTGTACTTTATTGACTGAGATACCTACTCAGGCCCTATTTTGCTTTGTTGGTAATAGAGGCTGAACTTACATCTCTTAGTATCAGGAATTCTAGACACTAGCCAATAACCCCTAATTATAGCCCATAATTTACTACTTTTTAATTTAGAAAGAAAATCGACCTCAATTTTGTGTGAATAAGAAATGTAATAAAAATTAATTATTGTCTCAGAATGCATAGCACTAGCCATTTTAACTAAACTAATGCTTATTTATGTTAACAATATAAAATTTTATTCCTGAGATGATCATGGTGTTTCATGCCTTTGAACCCAGGACTCAGGAGCCAAAAGCATGAATCTCAATGAATTCCAGGCCAGTCACAGATACATAATGAGGCCCTTTCTTAAAAACACAACAATGGAACATGCAGAAGACTGAAAATTAAAGCACACTGACTGTACTTACAGAGGATATGAGTTAACTCCCACCAACCAGATGGTAGCTCACGACCATCTACAATCAGATCTGTTGCCCTCTTCTTTTCTACCAGCAGACATTCAAGGAGGGTACTACATATGACAAAATAACTTTTAAAAATGAAATAAAATGTCCTACTGGTTACTTGAAACCCATCACTGTGCCTCTGCTAGAGTTCCCTCAGCTAAAGACCACCAAATAATTGTTAGATCCCCATATCCTCTTGGGAACATCCTGAGTCCATGCATGCCGGATATTTTTTAAAATTAGTTCATGATTTTTTACATGTAGATCCTTGTTCCCTATATCTCCCTCATTCCTTCCCTTCCTCTTATCATCTGTTGCCCCCTCACATTCTCCCTGACCACCCTGCCACCCTATTCACCCACAATCAACACATAGGGCTAGGCCATCCAAGTGGGGTCATGTATTTCTGACAGCGCATTTGAAGTGTTGATTAGAATGTCTCTTCTATGTCTAGGTTTAGGGGGTATCCCTGGATTGGGGGAATGTGTCCTCAAGGTCCTTTTGTGCACCAGGAATACATCCAGGTCCCACTGTCTGAACTCCATTAGACAGCTCACACCTTCTAGCTGATACCCATCTCAGGGGTCTGAGTCAGTTCCATGCTGGATTCACAGCTATCAGTCTGGGATCCTATTAGCTCCTCCTTCATCAGATCAGCTGTCTCAATGTGTTTCTGCAACTCGATCTTGTCCTCTCTCTCTCTGCATCTGGATTCGAGTTAGACGCAGTGTTTACTTCTGGGTCTTTGCTTCTGTTTTCTACAGAGACTAGATGAGGGCTCCATGTAGCGCTCGAGTTAGTTGCTGATGTAATTTTCAGGGAAGGTCAATAATGGAAGCCTTTCCACTGTTGCTCAGATTGTTAGTTGGAGTCAGACTTCTAGGTCTCTAGATATAACTTTAGGTTCAATTTTCTCTTCAAACCAATAATGACTTGCTCTTTTATGTTCTCTCCCTCTCTACCATATTCTACTTTTTGTGCCTGGGTTACCTCATTCATGATTATTTCTTCAAGTGCCATCCACTTCCCTGTGCATTTCAAGATTCCATTTTTTCTGTCTATTAGTAGTCCATTGTGTAGATGTGCCACAAGTTCTTTATCCATTCTTCAGTTGAGAGGCATCTGGGTAGCTTCTAGTTTCTTGCTATTACAAATAATGCTGCTATAGATATAATTAAACACTTTCCTTTGTTGCATGAATGTGGATAATTTGGGTATATGGCTATGAGTGGGATTGCCAGGTCCTGTGGTAAACCAATTCCCATCTTGCTGAGGAACTGCCATAGCTATCTTGAAAATGGCTGTACAAGTTTGAACTCCCAAAAGCAGTGGAGGAGAATTCCCCTTTCTACAGATCCTGTCCAGCAGTACTCAGGAGCCAAATGCATGAATCTCAATGAATTCCAGGCCAGTCAAAATTACATAATGAGGCCTTTTCTTCAAACACAACAATGGAATGGATAGATGGCTAAAAGTTCAAGCACGCTGATTGTACTTACAGAGGATATGAGTTACTTCCCACCAACCAGATGGTAGTTCACAACCATCTACAATGAGATTGTTGCCCTCTTATTTTCTACCATGAGATATTCAAGTAGGATATTACATATTATAAATAATTTTTAAATGAAACAAAACATCCAACTGGATACTTGAAACCCATCACTGGGCCTCTGCTAGAGTTCCCTCAGCTAAAGACCTCAAGATCTCTGTTAGATCCACTAATCCTCTTGTGCACATTCTGAGTCCCTACATACTGAATTTTTTTAAAATTATTATTGTTTATTTTACATGTTGATTCCTATCCCTCACTCGATACCCTCCCTCCCTCTTACATTCTCTCCCCCTTTACATTCACCCTGACCACCTCCCCTTCCATTCACCCCCTCTCCAATATGGAGCTATGCCATCCATGTAGGGTCATGTATTTCTGAAATTGAGAGTTCAGTTTAAGGTATGTTTAGAGTTAGGGTGAGCATTATGGTTGGTGGTAGCGTTAGTGTTGGGTTCCTGAAGCCCAGGAAAGGAGTGAGAGCCCATGGCGAAAATAACAGGAAAGGAAAGTAACGTTCAGATAGAAGAGAGTTTCCCCTTAGTAGTCTATGTAATTATTTGGGACCTTTGCTAAGCAATCAGTGGGATAAGAGATGTGGGAAGAAACATTTGAGGCACCCGTAGATAATGTGACCCAGAGCCATAGGTCAACACCTCTACCAGAGATGATTAATAAAGGAGTAGAGCCATGCTGATATCATGCACCTGGGCTTGCCCAAGGATCCAGAGCTCTTGGGGATTGTACTGCAGAAGCAATGGAGGAAATGTGGGTCGGAGCAAGATGTGTAAACTGATGGATTACCTGTGAGGTCTAGACAGAGAGGGAAACTTTGGAAAAACACAGAGGGCCAGAATCAGGGTTTGGTGTGATAGCAGAACCTGGAGCCCAGAGACAGAAACTTGAAACAGGAGCCCATGTCTGAAGAAGGCGCATGGGTTTCCCATCCTGTAGTGATTGTTGCCTCAAGGGATGGAGTCGCCTTTGATACATATGAACTTCCTGGAAGAGGATGAGGAGCTGTAGCTCTGGAGAACCCTGACATGCCCTTGGTCAGCACCCAAAGAGGAAGCAGAGGCAAGGAGCAAGTCCTATCCTTTTCTGAGGAAGCAGTGCAGCATGCAAAGTAGGGCTCCATCCCACACAGCTGCCTGCAGTCTAAGCATAGAGAGGAATGCTGCATGCCAGGCATTATCACTGAAATTCCAGGCCAAGACTGCCTTGTGGAAATTGTACAAGTATGTTCTGTATCTTCCCAGTCCACACACAGAAGCCACCAGCTACAAGTGGCTAAATGATTGTCATGATAAACAGTCAATTCCAGGCTCATTCTTGACAAAAAATAGGCTTAGCTACAAGTTTGTGGTGTTGAGGAACACTTGGCAAGTGAAATTCCACATGAAGATGCTATGTACACTAGGTACTTTAGTGAGGCTACCCTGGACGTAATATCAAAATCCTGGAGATTTTAAGGATGTGGGCAGCTTCTGAAAAGGTCAGAGTACCTAGTGTGAGACATATGACCCAGGAAATACAGGAGAAGAGCCATTTTTAAATTCTTAATATTTATCTAAAAATACATAATAAAAACTATAGCTTCATATACATAATAGTATCAAAGTTTCAGTTTTACTTTCCAAAATTTTTATTTAGTAAATGTGCATGCATTTGTTCCTGAGTGAAAGGAGCCTTCAGGACCCAGAAGAGGGTATCAGGTCTCCTGTTAAAAGAATTACAGATAGGTGTGAACCACCATGTGGATGCTAGGAATTGAACCAGGCTTCCTCTAAGGGCATTAACCACTGAGCCAGCCCTTGGTGCCCCAAGCCCTGCAGAGCTGCATTTGTTCTGAAAAGTGAATCCTATGTGTTCCTTTGGGACTGTGGCTGATATGTCTTATTCAACCTTAGAGGTAGGTTTCTCACCTGAAGCAAAATGCTGTGAATTTTTAGACTTCAGAGCTAAAACTCTGTTTCTAAAACCCAGGTATGCAAGGCTCAAATTCCTCAGGGCTTAATTTAAAAAAAAACAAAATTCTTCAAAGCTTTCCAAACATACTAATAAGTTTGGACTTCATCCTGTGGGGAACTAGAAGCTCTAGAAGGTAGTTAGGTAGCAATGGAAATCACCAAGTTTAGCAAATGATTGAAAGCTGCATGGCCTTCATATTAATAAGGTGAGAATATAGAATCTCGGGATGCCCTTATTGGCCCACACCCATGCAGTCATGGCCCCCTCTTCTCTTCTTTAGGAAAGTGCATAAATGAACTTCAGTGTTGTGATTGTCATAGATGCTATGAAAGTAAAGTCTGAAGAAAGGGTTCTGCCACAAGCCAGAGTAGGCTCCTCTGAGCACTAAAGCTTGTCTGAAACCTTAAAACCACCCGAAAGAGAAACAAACACCTCAAAGAGCTGAATTCGCTCTACTGTCCAGTCCTCTACAGAGATCTAAGTAACTAGTTAGGGCATATGGAGGGCTTTTGAGAATTTGTTTCATTAAATACAGTCCATGTTGAGGACTAAGTTATTGTATAAATTATCTAAAGCAGAAGTACATGTTAAAAATCATTTCCAGTTATTTGCTACTCTTTAGTATCAGCTAAGGTCTTCTGGCCACACATGTCACTGTACATGCATGGTGAGAATGCAACATGTGGTTTGCACTAAATGTCTTCTCCCCAACCCTACCCAGTGATATGTTGAGAGCTCACAATAGCCAAAATTGGAGTTATTTCCTCTGAAATTAACAAGAAGTTGAGAGATTCTTCTGCAAAAAGGGAATATACATCTGTCAGTCTAACATTAATGTTCACACACTGCATCATTCTCTCTGTGCAGAGGTCCACCACGACCACATTCTTTGTAAATGTAGTAGTCCATCACTCAATGAATCAGCTGACAAAAAAGTTACCAAGTTCATGTTTAGGGTGGTGTGATGATCTGACTATTTTTTTGCATTTACTTGAATGGGGTGATTCTTTATACTACACACACACATACACACACACACACACACACAAATACACACACACACACACACACACACACATCACAGACACACAAAGGCAGAGAATATCACTTACTGAGCCTCAAATATTGGGATGGTTTCCCAAGGCAGCTAAGACAAGATGCTGGTCTGGTCCCTGGTGTAAGGACAAAAAGAAGGGCACTGCCACGATTGTACCAACAAATCCCATGGTATCTGTCCTGGGTGTCTTTCTGAGGTGTCCAGTTCCTAAATGTCACTATGTGGCTAAGAACCCTACAGGAGAACTAATTTGTGATACCCAAAACATAAGTACATAGCTGGAGGCAGCAACAGCTGTTTGATCCAAACTATTCACCATCATGCCCTTAGGTAGACCCTCTACCTGGACAGCTGTGGCTGGAGATGGCTCATTGGGTAAAAGGTCAGGGACAGTGGCACATGACTTTTTCTCCAAATACTGAGGAGAGAGACAATATGGAGACAGGAGTCTCCTGCAGTGCATTAACCAGACAGCCTAGCAGAATCCTTGAGATCCAGGTTCAGTGAAGGGTACTTTCTAGGCAGTAACTCAATCACTGCTGAGATTAGCTTTGCTATGGGTTTGACTCCTCAGAAATAGCTTCATGACCTTGGACTTGAGAAGCAAGATGTTGGGACTTTTGTTGTTGTTTGGGTTTTTTTGGTTTTGTTTTTGTTTTTTTGAGACAGGATTTATGTGTAATCACTATGTTCAACCAGGCTGATCTCAAAATCACAGATTCTCTGGTCTCTCAAGTGCTAGAATTAAAGACATCTACTACTATCCTGGTAGGAAAAGGCTGTGTAAAGTAAGACATGAGGGAAAAAAAAGGTCATGAAGGCAACCTTTTTAAAATATTGATAGATTAGTTTGCTTTTAATATTTATTTTTCTTTTGTATGTATATGACTGTGTGTTTGTACAAGCACATATAGGTTCCCTCAAAAAAAAAAAAAAAAAAAGCCATCAGAACACCTACAACACCTGGAGTTACATGTGGTAGTAAGCTCACCCTGTGGAGTCTGGAAACCAATCTCTCATCTTTCTGCTTACTTGGTTACTTTTTGAGATAGGGTCTCCAAAAACAGGCTAGCCTTGAACTTGCTATGTAGCTGTGTAGCTGAGGATGACCTTGAACCTCCGATCTTCCTGCCTCTACCTCCCAAATACTGGGATGATAGGTAAACACCACCATACATACCCAGTTTCTGGAGAGCCAGGAATAGAGCCCAGGGTCTCATGCATGTTAGGCAAGCACTCTCTAAACACTGAGCTACATATATCTCCATCACAAATTGAACTTTCTGGAAGTTAAGAATTCTCTCCAATAGAAGACACTTAAAATTGTCCAGAAAGGCAACACAGTAAGGAATGAAACTGTTGGTATATAAAGCAGACATAGGGCCTGTAGCCAAAGTAGGAAACAAGTGCAAACCAGTAGAAAAAGACAGCCCAGTAAAAACCGATCAAGGGCTCAGGCAGACATTTCAGAAACCGCGGGCTCTTTTGAGGCCAGTGGCAAGTGGAAAGCTTGCAGACTTGTCAGTTGTCAGTGAAATCAACAGGCAAATGGAACCATCAGTGCACAGTCATAAGTCTACACAAAAATGTAAAAACTTAATGGAGGGCCAGTGAAAAAGTAAGGTCACTTGCCTGGCTCCTTCAATTTGTCTCTGACTTCCACTCCTGCTATGGGACCTGCTCCCAATAAATGCTTGTTTGAAACACATACACAGAGAGACAGAGGGGTGGGGGAGGAGAATAAGAGAGAAAGAGGAACATGCTAGAAGGTGCACACTAGTTCTGTTCATAGTAGCCACAAACTGGAACAACACAAATATCCATCAGCATTAGAGTGGAATTAGGCATGGGTGAGGAAGAGGCCAAGGAGATGGAGAAGCTTAGGGTCAAACTGAGGGCCTCACAGGTGCTAGGGCAGTGCTCTGCTGCTGAGCCTCCAAACTCAACCTCTCTGTGCAAAAGTCATCTCACCTCTGTAGAGCCCTCAGTCCCTGTCTATCAGGTTCAAGTACTTATCCCTTTAAATTCTTCCCTCATCTCCTATTTAGGTGAACTAGGTGGTGTGTACCAATCGAAAGTGCCCCAGTAGATCAAAAGAAGGCAAGAACAAGGCATCCCTTAGCACTTAAATGTTCCTGTCAT
This sequence comes from Phodopus roborovskii, assembly GCF_943737965.1. Lineage (NCBI taxonomy): Eukaryota > Metazoa > Chordata > Mammalia > Rodentia > Cricetidae > Phodopus > Phodopus roborovskii. Next base: position 143,871 of record NW_026127020.1, on the reverse strand, counting down.
CTGAATGTCAGCTCTAGCGTGAGAGAGCTGTGTTTTCCTGTTGCACAGTGGTGCTTGATATATAAGTATTGCCATGGATGAATCCAAAAAGAGGCTGAGGAAATGTGATTCATTCCCTTTGCCAAAGAGGGCTGCCTACCTGCAGAGGCTCAGCAGGGTGGGTCTCCCCTTAAGGCCTCTGGCAGGTGTTAATGAGATTAGCAATTAAAAGGCAGGCCAGCAGTGGCCAGACACCAGGATCTGAGTGAGAGTCAGCTCAAGAAATGGAGAAGGCATGGCCTCAGTGAGGCAACCAGCTGTAGTTCCTGTTTGCCTTTATCCCCTATGCCATGGGCTTGGATAGGGTGGTGTTTCCCATACCTGCGCCAGATAGGACAGTGGAGTTGAGTGCCCACTAGCAGGATACGGGAGTTGCCTGGATACAGGTGGCAGTGATCCTTGATGCAGGTGGGATATATCATTTGTTCCTAGATATCCCAGGATGCCCTTACCTTCTGTTAAAAAGAGACATCCTGTCAAATGTAGGAGCCTGGATTTGTTTTGACTCTGAACAGCCATCAGTAACCAATAAACAGGGAAGGAGCTTGATCCTGTAGGCAGTGGATGTTCTGGCTGTCTAAAAGCTATGGCTGCCATGGCTGTACTGATCAAAGACTCTGACATGTTAACTTAGGGGCAGAAAATAACTACAATAGCCCCCCATGCACTGGTGAGCAGGAGAGCATTGTCCGGCAGCCCAAAGAACAATGGATGTCCAATGCCCACATGAATAACTGATGCACTAACTGCCACTCTTCTGCCTGAGAAGACTGAAGAACAAGTAATTTGGGACTGTCATCTCCTGCTGATTAAAGAGACAGGAGTTTGCAAAGACCTTACAGTCTTCCCTCTGGCCATGGAAACACTAACTTGGTTCACTGATGGGAACCTTGTGAAAGGTAAAGAAAGGACTGGGACAAGGATGTGAATGAAACCTGCAGAGTTTGAGCCAGCAGCCTGCCAGAAGGAAACTCAGCATGAGAAGTTGAGCTCTTGGCCTTAACACAGGCCTTGCAGCTGGCCAAAGACAAGAAAAAAATCTGTAAACCTGTACATGGGCAGCAGTTATGCTGTTATAACTGTCCATGTGCAAGGGGCTATCTGTAAACAAAGGGGACTGGCTAAGCTTTACTGTGAGCAAGTGAGAGAGCCAGAGATGAGCTGACACCTGCATTCCTCCACATTTTCTTCCCACTGTCCTGCTTGAGTAGCTACTGTAATTCTCATTAGGGACAGTGACCTGGAGCATAAGCTAAGTAAGCCCCTTTCTGGACTGCATTGTGTGTGGTCAGTGTTTTAGCACAGCAACAGATGCTCACCAGAACGGTAAGATATGATTTTCTTCTTTTCAACTCTGGTGAAGTAAATGTATGTTTTATTGTTTATTTTCATCTCATTTGTTCTTTTGCCAAGATAGGCACTTAGCAATACAGTCCTTTCTGTCCTTGAATTTGTGACTCCTGTCTCAAGCTTCTGAGTACTGAGCAAGGCATGTACCATCCCACTGGTTTGTATTTTTCACTAATTAAATATGAGATGGTTACATTTAATTCTCTTTATGTATACTTATTGGTTTTGAGGCAGGGTCTTGCTTTGTAGCAAAGCCCGGATGAAGGTATTAGCAGTCATCTGTCCATATTTCCAAGTGCTACAATTATAAACTTGCATAGAGAAATGGGAGGCATTGGTGTTTGTTTGAAAGGCGGGGTAAGGAAACATTGAATAAATTGATTAATTTGAAAATTGCTTCAATTATAAACATGCACTACACAAAGCTACCTAAATGCATGCGGCTTTTTTGTAAAAGTAAAAAATTATATATGTTTAGGCTTATATTTTATCATGTTCAAAAAACAAGCTTGTAGGTATCTAAGACAGAGGAATATGTTGTCAGTTTAGAATTGCAAATGGAAAGCATTCTAGTTGGAGGAGGGATATATATGACAAATGTGGAAGGCAGTTACCCTATTCACCCTGCTTAAATTTTTTTTCTTTGGTTTTACAGAGTATAATAATATTTTAACTTTAGAGAAATGGGAGACATTGGTGTTTGTTTGAACGAGGGTTAAGGAAACATTGAATAAATTGATTAATTTGAAAACTGCTTCCCTCAAAGCCATGAAAACCTCAATTCACTCCACACAATTCTTGAAAATTAATCCAGATTGCTGGGTTGTGGATTATGCCTTTAACACCAGTACTTTGGAGGCAGAGTCAGAGGCAGAAAGATCTTCAAAGGCCAGCCTGTTCTACAGAGTAAGTTTCAAGACAGCCAGGGCATCATATAGGAACCTTGTCTCGAGTGAAAAAACATAATGGTTGCATATACTTCTAACTTCAACATTGAGAGGCAGAGATAGGTGGAATGAGAAACTCCATCTCCAAAATACATAAAAATAAGACAGCAGCTTAAGATACAATGTGCAATTGCATGCCTTTTCTTCTCTTGAATAAAAGCAGGTTTCAGTGTCTAGCCCATGTGGTGGACTACAACTGTCCTGAACTGCTATTCCAGGGAAACCAGCACTGACTTGTGACTTCAGTGGTCACCAGATTCACAAGCAACACACTTAAATACATGAAGGAAAGAATCTCATAATCTTGTAAGTTAGGCTTTATATCAAAAAACCAAGTAGACAATATCACCCCAAACTTGATTTCTGTCCTCCATTCCTTCTTCATATATATGTCTGATCTACCATCCACCACCAGAGAATAAATGGGTACATAAGAGCCGAGTATATGTAGTGATACAAATAGTTGTTACCAGACAAACTTAAAACTTTGTGGCTCCTTTAATGATCAAACCTGTGTACCACTCAGCCATCCAGGATGATTCTGAAAATATGGGACACTAGGGAGAGCTGAATGATAATGTTGAGGTATCTCATGTTCCAATTACTATTAAAGTAGAATCATACCACCCATGTGTATAGATGCAATAATACCAATAGTCAGACTGCCTTTCAAAGGTAAGGATAATTGATCCTTCAAGAAGACCATGACATTAGACCATTTTCCTTAAGTTAATATGATTGATGTAGATGTGCTACATGAAAAATCCTTTTTTTTTTCTTAAACACTCAAGTTCACTCATGTGAATTTAGGCACATGAGAACCTTTGGAGTATACTAATCACATCTGTTTTCTCTGAATATAAGGCAGTTTTTAAACAATGATTAGTGAAACTATATTTTTACAATATATAAATAATATTCACTCTACTTCATTCTTTATCCACCAGGAATGGGGCAGGATCTACTGTATTCATAGTAATGGGCAAAGAGGTGATCATGGGAATATTAGTGTAAGTATTGTGTAATTTGAGTACTGTATTGACAGTGAAAAACTGGCTGTGTTTATACTTGCAATACAGATTGTGCTGAGTATATATTGCTTTTGTCCCATTTGTGGGGATGGAATTTCATTAAGATTGTTGGTAACTTGGAGCAGGGCAATAATTCAGGTGTGTTTTACTACAGTATAAATTGGAGCAATCTGTATTTACTACCAAAGATATTACACGCAGGGCAAAAATTCAGGGATATTTTACTACAGTAGGAATTGTAAAAGGGAGTTGAGCATGTTGACTGATACCTGTAATCTTAACCTGAAAAGGAGGTTGGAGTATCAGGACTCTAGTTATTTTTTTACCACATAGGAGAAGTCAAGCACGAAACAAAGTCATAATTGTTCTTTCTTGCTAGAAGTATTAGGTGATCCTTTTTTCATTTTTTTCTGTTTGGCATAACCTACATTTTTGGCAGTTTATCTCTGTGTAATAGCCCTGCCCATCTTAGCCCATAGTTTGTATTCAAGGGTGGTCTCCAACTCACAGATAACCACTGCACTTCTGTCTCCCAAGAGCTACAATTAAAAAATTGTGAAACCACCCGAGGCTTAAACTGCCTTGTATGTCAATTTACACATTTGGCATTCCTTTATTTTGTAGTTCCATTAGCATCCTTGCACCTTACTATAATCATATCTGGTTTCATTAAAAAAAAAAAAAAAAACAGACAAGTGTCCATTAACTAGAAAAGATTTGGACACTCATGTAGAATTCCTCAAAAAATGTAAAAAAGACAGAATTCATAAACATAAACTACTCTTATAACAATATGAGGAACTATGTAAACTTCTTCATAGGCCTATGTATGATGCGCATATCACCTCTGACCCTACCGTAGAGAAGCTGAACCTGTTCCAACAACATGTGGCAACTTTGAGGCAAACAAAGGTATGCTGCTGCATTCATTCCCCCATGAAATTTCATTGGACGTTTATGTATCTCATAACAATTTTGATTGTTTTAAGAATTTAGGAATTAACAGTTTGTCAATATTAATAAAAAATCATATTGTGTATGAGAAAATTGGAACTAACTTCAGATTCAAGTTTTGAAAAAGATGGAGTGTGTCAATTTCAAAGTGTATTTTCTGTGTCATTGCAGAGTATCGTGGCACTACAGACATTGCTTTTGCAGGTAATATGTGTTCAGATTATGCAGTATCAATTCACTTGTATTTATCAATTTGAAAAACCTGACAGCTTTTGCCTTAATTCTAAATAAGGAGCCAGTTTGTATTAAGGGATGCTGAGGTAGGCATCACTTCAGTTTTAGAACAGCCTTGTACACAAAGTGAGTTTGGGGACAGGCAGGGATACACAGGGAAACCCTTTCTCGAGTAAAGAAACAGAAAAGGCACATACAGGGATAGAATAGGTGAAGACAACCAACCACAATACAATATGGTATATATCTGTTTGTTTACTGTGAGTGTGTGTGTGTGTGTGTGTGTGGCGTGGGTGTGGGTGTGGGTGTGGGTGTGTGTGTTTATGTTATGGGGAGAGAGAGACAGAAGCATTTGTTCTGAAAAGTGAATCCTGTGTGTTCCTTTGGGATTGTGGCTGATATGTCTTATTCAACCTTGGAGGTAGGTTTCTCACCTGAATCAAAATGCTGTGGATTTTTAGATTTCAGAGGTAAAACTCTGTTTTCTAGAACCCAGGTATGCAAGGCTCAAATTCCTCAGGGCTTAATTTAAAAAAAAACAAAATTCCTAAAAGCTTTCCAAACAAACTAAGGAGTTTGGACTTTATCTTGTGGGGAACTAGAAGCTCAAGAGCGTAGTTAGGTAGCAATGGAAATCACCAAGTTGAGAAAATGATTGAAAGCTGCATGGCCTTCATATTAATAAGGTAAGAATATAGAATACCGGGATGCACTTATTGGCCCACACCCATGTAGTCATGGCCCCCTCTTCTCCTCTTTAGGAAAGTGCATAAATGAACTTCATTGTTGTGATTGTCATAGATGCTATCAAAGTAAAGTTGAAGAAAGGGTTCTTATTTGTTTTGAGGCAGTTGAAGAAAGGGTACTTATTTGTTTTGAGGCAGGGTCTTGCTTTGTAGCCAAGGCCAGCTTGGAGGTAGTAGCATAATAATATTTTAACTTTAGAGAATTGGGAGGCATTGGTGTTTGTTTGAAAGAGGGGGTTAGGAAACACTGAATAAATTGATTAATTTGAAAACTACTTCCCTCAAAGCCATGAAAACCTGAAGTCAATCCTCACAATTCTTGAAAATTAATCCAGATTGCTGGGTTGTGGATTATGCCTTTAACACCAGTTCGTTGGAGGCAGAGGCAGAGGCAGAGGCAGAAAGTTCTCCAAGGGTCAGCCTGTTGTACAGAGTAAGTTTCAAGACAGCCAGGGCATCCTATAGGAACCTTGTCTCGAGTGAAAAAACATAATGGTTGCATATACTTCTAACTTCAACATTGATAGGTGGAATGAGAAACTTCACCTCCAAAATACGTAAAAATAAGACAGCAGCTGAAGATAGGTTGAGCACTTGCCAGCATTTTCTGCTCTTTTGCATAAGAGCAGGTTTCAGTTTCCAGCCCATGTGGTGGACTACAACTGTCCTGAACTGCTATTCCAGGGAAACCAGCCCTGACTTGTGACTTCAGTGGTCACCAGGTTCAAAAGCAACACACTTAAATACATGAAGGAAAGAATCTCATAGTCTTGTAAGTTAGGCTTTATATCAAAATCCCAGGTAGACAGTATCACCCCAATCTTGATTTCTGTCCTCCATTCCTTCTTCATATATATGTCTGAGCTACCATCCACCACCAGAGAATAAATGCGTACATAAGAGCCGAGTATATGTAGTGATACAAATAGTTGTTACCAGACAAACTTAAAACTTTTGGCTCCTTTAATGATCAAACCTGTGTACCACTCAGCCATCCAGGATGATTCTGAAAATATGGGACACCAGGGAGAGCTGAGTGATAATGTTGAGGTATCTCATGTTCCAATTACTATTAAAGTAGAAGCATACCACCCATGTCTGTAGATGGAATAACACTAGCAGTCAGACTGCCTTTCAAGGTAAGGATAATTGATCCTTCAAGAAGACCATGACATTAGAGCATTTTCCTTAAGTTAATATAAATGATGTAGATGTGCTAAATAAAAAATACTTTTTTTTCTTAAACACTCAAGTTCACTCATGTGAATTTAGGCACATGAGAACCTTTGGATTATACTAATCACATCTTTTTTCCCTGAATATAAGTCAATTTTTAAACAATGATTAGTGAAAATTTATTTTACAATATATAAATAATACTCACTCTACTGCCTTCTTTATATACTAGGAATGGGGCAGGATCTACTGTATTCATAGTAATGCGCAAAGAGTTGATCATGGGTATATTAGAGTAAGTACTGTGTAAATTGAGTTCTGTATTGAAAGTGAAAAACTGGCTGTGTTTATACTTGCAATAGAGTTTTGCTGAGTACATATTGCTTTTGTCCCATTTGTGGGGATGGAATTTCATTAAGATTGTTGTTAACTTGGAGCAGGGCAATAATTCAGGGGTGTTTTACTACAGTATAAATTGGAGCAGTCTCTATTTACTACCAAAGATATTACACACAGGGCTATAATTCAGGGATATTTTACTACAGTAGGAATTGTAAAAGGAAGTTGAGCATGGTGACTGATACCTGTAAGCTTAACCTGAAAATGAGGTTGGAGTATCAGGACGTGAGGTATTTCTTGGCCACATAGCAGAAGTCAAGCACGAAACAAAGTCATAATTGTTCTTTCTTGCTAGAAGTATTAGGTGATCCTTTTTTTTCAATATTTTCTGTTTGGCATAACCTACATTTTTGGCAGTTTATCTCTGTGTAATAGCCCTGCCCATCTTAGCCCATAGTTTGTATTCAAGGGTGGTCTCCAACTCACAGGTAACCACTGCCCTTCTGTCTCCCAAGTGCTACATTTAAAAAATTGTGCCACCACCCGAGGCTTAAACTGCCTTGTATGTCAATTTAACCATTTGGCATTCCTATTATTTTGTTGTTCCATTACCATCCTTGCACCTTACTATAATCATATCTGGTTTCATAAAAAAAAGAAAGAGAAAAGTCTCCATTAACTAGAAAAGAATTGGACACTCAAGTAGAATATCTCAAAAAATGTAAAAAAGAGAGAATTCATAAACATAAACTACTCTTATAACAATATGAGGAACTCTGTAAACTTCTTCATAGGCCTGTGTATGATGTGCATATCACCTCTGACCCAACTGTAGAGAAGCTGAACCTGTTCCAACAACATGTGGCAACTTTGAGGCAAACAAAGGTATGCTGCTGCATTCATTCCCCCATAAAATTTGATTGGAATTTATGTATCTCATAATAATTTTGATTGTTTTAAAAGATTAGGAATGAACAGTTTGTCAATATTAATAAACATATCATATTGTGTATGAAAAAATTGGAACTAACTTCTGATTCAAGTTTTGAAAAAGATGGAGCGTGTCAATTTCAAAGTGTATTTTCTGTGTCATTGCAGAGTATCGTGGCACTACATACATTGCTTTTGCAGGTAATATGTGTTCAGATTATGCAGTATCAATTCACTTGTATTTATCAATTTGAAAAACCTGACAGCTTTTGCCTTAATTCTAAATAAGGAGCCAGTTTGTATTAAGGGATGCTGAGGTAGGCATCACTTCATTTTTTGACCAGCCTTGTACACAGAGTGCGATTGGGGACAGGCAGGGCTACACAGGGCAACCCTTTCTCGAGTAAACAAACAGAAAGGGACAAAATATGTGAAGACACCCAACCATAATACAATATGGAATAAATCTGTTTGTTTACTGTGTGTATGTGTGTGTGTGGCGGGGGCGGGTGGGTGTGGGTGTGTTTGTTTATGTTATGGGGAGAGAGAGACAGAAGCACAGATAAACAGAGACAGAACAATAGAGAGATCACGTGTCAAAGTCCATTCAATTCCAATTGTCCATCTTATTTATCAGGTTCACATTTATGAAGGTAAACTTTTCTGCCACTGAGACTTACAGATCTCTCTCACCTTTCCAGTGCTATTAGGTAGTTGGACTTTCTTGTCAGATTTTCTTGGAACAATCCATCCCCAAATAATGACACAGACATTTCTAAATTATGAATGATTGGCCTTTAACTTAACCTTGTTCCCAACAATTTCCTATACCTTAACAAATGTCTATTAGCCTATTGTCTATTATTCTGTATTTGCAGCTCCTTCCTTGTCTTCCTGGCATGGGTCCAGGCCTAGATTCATTCCCCTGAGTTTTTCTCTCATCCCAGCAATCCTGCCAAACCATTCCTTTTCAGCAATTGGCCGTTTAACTTTTTATTAAACCAATTAAGGGCCTTAGGCGGGCAAGGTAAAAAGCACCCTATTTTCACATAATGATCAAATGTCCCACAAGTTTAACTTTTAATCATCCCCTTCTAGATTTAGCATTTTGCTTGATCTCAGGTCCTTCGTGTTTGTACTTTATTGACTGAGATACCTACTCAGGCCCTATTTTGCTTTGTTGGTAATAGAGGCTGAACTTAAATCTCTTAGTATCAGGAATTCTAGACACTAGCCAATAACCCCTAATTATAGCCCATAATTTACTACTTTTTAATTTAGAAACAAAATCTACCTCAATTTTGTGTGAATAAGAAATGTAATAAAAATTAATTATTGTCTCAGAATGCATAGCACTAGCCATTTTAACTAAACTAATGCTTATTTATGTTAACAATATAAAATTTTTTTCCTGAGATGATCATGGTGTTTCATGCCTTTGAACCCAGGACTCAGGAGCCAAAAGCATGAATCTCAATGAATTCCAGGCCAGTCAAAATTACATAATGAGGCCTTTTCTTCAAACACAACAATGGAATGGATAGATGGCTAAAAGTTCAAGCACACTGAGGATACGAGTTACTTCCCACCAACCAGATGGTAGTTCACAACCATCTACAATGAGATTTTTGCCCTCTTATTTTCTACCAGGAGGTATTCAAGTAGGATATTACATATGATAAATAATTTTTAAATGAAACAATACGTCCTACTGGATACTTGAAACCCATCACTGGGCCTCTGCTAGAGTTCCCTCAGCTAAAGACCACAAGATATCTGTTAGATCCACTAATCCTCTTGGGCACATTCTGAGTCCCTACATACTGAATTTTTTTAAATTATTATTGTTTATTTTACATGTCGATTCCTATCCCTCACTCGATACCCTCCCTCCCTCTTACATTCTCTCCCCCTTTACATTCACCCTGACCACCTCCCCTTCCATTCACCCCCTCTCCAATATGGGGCTATGCCATCCAGGTAGGGTCATGTATTTCTGACATTGAGAGTTCAGTTTAAGGTATGGTTAGAGTTAGGGTGAGCATTATGGTTGGTGGTAGCGTTAGTGTTGGGTTCCTGAAGCCCAGGAAAGGAGTGAGAGCCCATGGCGAAAATAACAGGAAAGGAAAGTAAAGTTCAGATAGAAGAGAGTATCCCCTTAGTAGTCTATGTAATTATTTGGGACCATTGCTAAGCAATCAGTGGGATAAGAGATGTGGGAAGAAACATTTGAGGCACCCACAGATAATGTGACCCAGAGCCATAGGTCAACACCTCTACCAGAGATGATTAATAAAGGAGTAGAGCCATGCTGATATCATGCACCTGGGCTTGCCCAAGGATCCAGAGCTCTTGGGGATTGTACTGCAGAAGCAATGGGGGAAATGTGGGTAGGAGCAAGATGTGTAATCTGATGGACTAGACAGACAGGGAAACTTTGGAAAAACACGGAGGGCCAGAATCAGGGTTTGGTGTGATAGCAGAACATGGAGCCCAGAGACAGAAAGGTGAAACAGGAGCCCAGGTCTGAAGAAGGCACATGGGTTTTCCATCCTGTAATGATTGTTGCCTCAAGGGATGGAGTCACCTTTGATACATGTGAACTTCCTAGCAGAGGATGAGGAGCTGTAGCTCTGGAGAACCCTGACATGCCCTTGTTCAGCACCCAAAGAGGAAGCAGAGGCAAGGAGCAAGTCCTATCCTTTTCTGAGGAAGCAGTGCAGCATGCCAAGTAGGGCTCCATCCCACACAGCTGCCTGCAGTCTAAGCATAGAGAGGAATGCTGCATGCCAGGCGTTATCACTGAACTTCCAGGCCAAGACTGCCTTGTGGAAATTGTACAAGGTTGTTCTGTGTCTTCCCAGTCCACACACAGAAGCCACCAGCTACAAGTGGCTAAATGATTGTCATGATAAACAGTCAATTCCAGGCTCTTTCTTGACAAAAAGTAGGCTTAGCTGCAAGTTTGTGGTGTTGAGGAACACTTGGCAAGTAAAATTCCCCATGAAAATTCTATGTACACTAGGTACTTTAGTGAGGCTACCCTGGACGTAATATCAAAATCCTGGAGATTTTAAGGATGTGGGCAGCTTCTGAAAAGGTCAGAGTACCTAGTGTGAGACATATGACCCAGGAAATACAGGAGAAGAGCCATTTTTAAATTCTTAATATTTATCTAAAAATACATAATAAAAACTATACCTTCATATACATAGTAGTATCAAAGATTCAGTTTTACTTTCCAAAATTTTTATTTAGTAAATGTGCATGCATTTGTTCCTGAGTGACAGGAGCTTTCAGAACCCAGAAGAGGGTATCAGTTCTCCTGTTAAAAGAATTACAGATAGGTCTGAACCACCATGTGGATGCTAGAAATTGAACCAGGCGTCCTCTAAGGGCATTAACCACTGAGCTAACCCTTGGTGCCCCAAGCCCTGCAGAGCTGCATTTGTTCTGAAAAGTGAATCCTATGTGTTCTTTTGGGACTGTGGCTGATATGTCTTATTCAAACTTAGAGGTAGGTTTCTCACCTGAAGCAAAATGCTGTGGATTTTTAGATTTCAGAGGTAAAACTCTGTTTTCTAAAACCCAGGTATGCAAGGCTCAAATTCCTCAGGGCTTAATTTAAAAAAAACAAAATTCCTCAAAGCTTTCCAAACATACTAAGAAGTTTAGACTTCATCTTGTGGGGAACTAGAAACTCTAGAGGGTAGTTAGGTAGCAATGGAAATCACCAAGTTTAGCAAATGATTGAAAGCTGCATGGCCTTCATATTAATAAGGTAAGAATATAGAATCTCGGGATGCACTTATTGGCCCACACCCATGTAGTCATGGCCCCCTCTTCTCCTCTTTAGGAAAGTGCATAAATGAACTTCAGTGTTGCGATTGTCATAGATGCTATGAAAGTAAAGTCTGAAGAAAGGGTTCTCCCACAAGCCAGAGTAGGCTCCTCTGAGCACTAAAGCTTGTCTGAAACCTTAAAACCACCCGAAAGAGAAACAAACACCTCAAAGAGCTGAATTCGCGCTACTGTCCAGTCCTCTACAGAGCTCTAAGTAACCAGTTAGGGCATATGGAGGGCTTTTGAGAATTTGTTTCATTAAATACAGTCCATGTTGAGGACTAAGTTATTGTATAAATTATCTAAAGCAGAAGTACATGTTAAAAATCATTTCCAGTTATGCGCTTCTCTTTAGTATCAGCTAAGGTCTTGTGGCCACACATGTCACTGTACATGCATGGTGAGAATGCAACATGTGGTTTGCACTAAATGTCTTCTCCCCAACCCTACCCAGTGATATGTTGAGAGCTCAAAATAGCCAAAATTGGAGTTATTTCCTCTGAAATTAACAAGAAGTTGAGAGATTCTTCTGCAAAAAGGGAATATACATCTGTCAGTCTAACAATAATGTTCACACATTGCATCATTCTCTCCGTGCAGAGGTCCCCCATGACCACATTCTTTGTAAATGTAGTAGTCCATCACTCAATGAATCAGCTGACATAAAAGTTACCAAATTCATGTTTAGGGTGGTGTGATGATCTGACTATTTTTTTGCATTTCTTTGAACTGGGTGATTCTTTATATTACACACACACATACACACACACACACACACACACATCACAGACACACAAAGGCAGAGAATATCACTTACTGAGCCTCAAATATTGGGATAGTTTCCCAAGGCAGCTAAGACAAGATGCTGGTCTGGTCCCTGGTGTAAGGACTAAAAGAAGGGCACTGCCACCATATACCCAAATTATCCACATTCATGCAACAGAGACAAGTGTTTAATTATATGTATAGCAGCATTATTTGTAATAGCAAGAAACTAGAAGCTACCCAGATGCCTCTCAACTGAAGAATGGATAAAGAACTTGTGGCACATCTACACAATGGACTACTAATAGACAGAAAGAATGGAATCTTGAAAGGCGCAGGCAAGTGGATGGCACTTGAAGAAATAATCATGAATGAGGTAACCCAGGCACAAAAAGTAGAACATGGTAGAGAGGGAGAGAACATAAAAGATCAAGTCATTATTGGTTTGAAGAGAAAGTTGAACGTTATATCTAGAGACCTACAAGACTGATTCCAACTAACAATCAGAGCAACAGTGGAAAGGCTTCCATTATTGACCTTCCCTGAAAATGAGATCAGCAACTAACTCGAGCACTACATGGAGCCCTCATCTAGTCTCTGTAGAAAACAGAAGCAAACACCCATAAGTAAACACTGCATCTAACTAGAATCCAGATGCAGAGAGAGAGAGGACAAGATCGAGTTGTAGAAACACATTGAGACAGCTGACATGATGAAGGAGGAGCTAATAGGACCCCAGAGTGATAGCTGTGAATCCAGCATGGGACTGACTCAGACCCCTGAGATGGGTATCAGCTAGAAGGTGTGAGCTAATGGAGTTCAGACAGTGGGACCTGGATGTATTCCTGGTGCGCAAAAGGACCTTGAGGACACATTCCCCCAATCCAGGGATACCCCCTAAACCTAGACATAGAAGAGACATTCTAATCAACACTTCAAATGTGCTGTCAGAAATACATGACCCCACTTGGATGGCCTAGACCTATGTGTTGATTGTGGGTGAATAGGACGGCAGGGTGGTCAGGGTGAATGTGAGGGGGCAACAGATGATAAGAGGAAGGGAAGGAATTGAGGGAGATATAGGGAACAAGGATCTACATGTAAAAAATCATGAACTAATTTTAAAAAATATCCGGCATGCATGGACTCAGGATGTTCCCAAGAGGATATGAGGATCTAACAAGTATTTGGTGGTCTTTAGCTGAGGGAACTCTAGCAGAGGCCTAGTGATGGGTTTCAAGTAACCAGTAGGACATTTTATTTCATTTTTAAAAGTTATTTTGTCATATGTAGTACCCTACTTGAATGTCTGCTGGTAGAAAAGAAGAGGGCAACAGATCTGATTGTAGATGGTTGTGAGCTACCATCTGGTTGGTGGGAGTTAACTCATGTCCTCTGTAAGTACAGTCAGTGTGCTTCAACTTTTAGTCTTCTGTCTCTTCCATTGTTGTTTTTTTTAAGAAAGGGCCCCATTATGTATCTGTGACTGGCCTGGAATTCATTAAGATTCATGCTTTTGGCTCCTGAGTCCTGGGTTCAAAGGCATGAAACACCATGATCATCTCAGGAATAAAATTTTATATCGTTAACATAAATAAGCATTAGTTTAGTTAAAATGGCTAGTGCTATGCATTCTGAGACAATAATTAATTTTTATTACATTTCTAATTCACGCAAAATTGAGGTAGATTTTGTTTCTAAATTAAAAAGTGGTAAATTATGGGCTATAATTAGGGGTTATTGGCTAGTGTCTAGAATTCCTGATACTAAGAGATTTAAGTTCAGCCTCTATTACCAACAAAGCAAAATAGGGCCTGAGTAGGTATCTCAGTCAATAAAGTACAAACACGAAGGACCTGAGATCAAGCAAAATGCTAAATCTAGAAGGGGATGATTAAAAGTTAAACTTGTGGGACATTTGATCAATATGTGAAAATAGGGTGCTTTTTACCTTGCCTGCCTAAGGCCCTTAATTGGTTTAATAAAAAGTTAAACGGCCAATTGCTCAAAAGGAATGGTTAGGTAGGATTGCTGGGCTGAGAGAAAAACTCATGGGAATGAATCTAGGCCTGGACCCATGCCAGGAAGACAAGGAAGGAGCTGCGAATACACAATAATAGACAATAGGCTAATAGACATTTGTTAAGGTATAGGAAATAGTTGGGAACAAGGTTAAGTTAAAGGCCAATCATTCATAATTTAGAAATGTCTGTGTCATTATTTGGGGATGGATTGTTCCAAGAAAATCTGACAAGAAAGTCCAACTACATAATAGCACTGGAAAGGTGAGAGAGATCTGTAAGTCTCAGTGGCAGAAAAGTTTACCTTCATAAATGTGAACCTGATAAATAAGATGGACAATTGGAATTGAATTGACTTTGACACGTGATCACTCTATTGCTCTGTCTCTGTCTATCTGTGCTTCTGTCTCTCTCTCCCCATAACATAAACAAACACACCCACATCCACCCCGCACCACACACACACATACACACAGTAAACAAACAGATTTATTCCATATTGTATTATGGTTGGGTGTCTTCACATATTTTGTCCCTTTCTGTTTGTTTACTCAAGAAAAGGTTTCCCTGTGTAGCCCTGCCTGTCCCCAAACTCACTCTGTGTACAAGGCTGTTCAAAAACTGAAGTGATGCCTACCTCAGCATCCCTTAATACAAACTGGCTCCTTATTTAGAATTAAGGCAAAAGCTGTCAGGTTTTTCAAATTGATAAATACAAGTGAGTTGATACTGCATAATCTGAACACATATTACCTGCAAAAGCAACATATGTAGTGCCACAATACTCTGCAATGACACAGAAAATACACTTTGAAATTGACACACTCCAACTTTTTCAAAACTTGAATCAGAAGTTAGTTCCAATTTTTTCATACACAATATGATATGTTTATTAATATTGACAAACTGTTCATTCCTAATCTTTTAAAACAATCAAAATTATTATGAGATACATAAATTCCAATCAAATTTTATGGGGGAATGAATGCAGCAGCAAACCTTTGTTTGCCTCAAAGTTGCCACATGTTGTTGGAACAGGTTCAGCTTCTCTACAGTTGGGTCAGAGGTGATATGCACATCATACACAGGCCTATGAAGAAGTTTACAGAGTTCCTCATATTGTTATAAGAGTAGTTTATGTTTATGAATTCTCTCTTTTTTACATTTTTTAGATATTCTACTTGAGTGTCCAATTCTTTTCTAGTTAATGGAGACTTTTCTCTTTCTTTTTTTTTTTATGAAACCATATATGATTATAGTAAGGTGCAAGGATGGTAATGGAACTACAAAATAATAGGAATGCCAAATGGTTAAATTGACATACAAGGCAGTTTAAGCCTCGGGTGGTGGCACAATTTTTTAAATGTAGCACTTGGGAGACAGAAGGGCAGTGGTTACCTGTGAGTTGGAGACCACCCTTGAATACAAACTATGGGCTAAGATGGGCAGGGATATTACACAGAGATAAACTGCCAAAAATGTAGGTTATGCCAAACAGAAAATATTGAAAAAAAGGATCACCTAATACTTCTCGCAAGAAAGAACAATTATGACTTTGTTTCGTGCTTGACTTCTGCTATGTGGCAAAGAAATACCTCAGGGTCCTGATACTCCAACCTCCTTTTTAGGTTAAGCTTACAGGTATCAGTCACCATGCTCAACTTCCTTTTACAATTCCTACTGTAGTAAAATATCCCTGAATTATAGCCCTGCGTGTAATATCTTTGGTAGTAAATAGAGACTGCTCCAATTTATACTGTAGTAAAACACCCCTGAATTATTGCCCTGCTCCAAGTTAAGAACAATCTTAATGAAATTCCATCCCCACAAATGGGACAAAAGCAATATGTACTCAGCAAAACTGTATTGCAAGTATAAACACAGCCAGTTTTTCACTTTCAATACAGAACTCAATTTACACAGTACCTACTCTAATATTCCCATGATCACCTCTTTGCGCATTACTATGAATACAGTAGATCCTGCCCCATTCCTAGTATATAAAGAAGGCAGTAGAGTGAGTATTATTTATATAATGTAAATAAAGATTCACTAATCATTGTTTAAAAATTGACTTATATTCAGGGAAAACAGATGTGATTAGCATACTCCAAAGGTTCTCATGTGCCTAAATTCACATGAGTGAACTTGAGTGTTTAAGAAAAAATAAAAGTATTTTTTATTTAGCACATATACATCAGTTATATTAACTTGAGGAAAATGCTCTAATGTCATGGTCTTCTTGAAGGATCAATTATCCTTACCTTTGAAAGGCAGTCTGACTGCTAGTGTTATTCCATCTACAGACATGGGTGGTATGCTTTTACTTTAATAGTAATTGGAACATGAGATACCTCAACATTATCACTCAGCTCTCCCTGGTGTCCCATATTTTCAGAATCATCCTGGATGGCTGAGTGGTACACAGGTTTGATCATTAAAGGAGCCAAAAGTTTTAAGTTTGTCTGGTAACAACTATTTTTATAACTACATATACTTGGCTCTTATGTACGCATTTATTCTCTGGCGGTGGATGGTAGATGAGACATATATATGAAGAAGGAATGGAGGACAGAAATCAAGTTTGGGGTGATACTGTCTACTTGGTTTTTTGATATAAAGCCTAACTTACAAGACTATGAGATTCTTTCCTTCATGTATTTAAGTGTGTTGCTTGTGAATCTGGTGACCACTGAAGTCACAAGTCAGGGCTGGTTTCCCTGGAATAGCAGTTCAGGACAGATGTAGTCCACCACATGGGCTAGACACTGAAACCTGCTCTTATTCAAGAGCAGAAAAGGCAGGCAATTGCACAATGTATCTTAAGCTGCAGTCTTATTTTTACGTATTTTGGAGATGGAGTTTCTCATTCCACCTATCTCTGCCTCTCAATGTTGAAGTTAGAAGTATATGCAACCATTATGTTTTTTCACTCGAGACAAGGTTCCTATAGGATGCCCTGGCTGTCTTGAAACTTACTCTGTACAACAGGCTGACCTTTGGAGAACTTTCTGCCTCTGCCTCTGCCTCCAAAGTACTGGTGTTAAAGGCATAATCCACAACCCAGCCATCTGGATTAATTTTCAAGAATTATGAGGATTGACTTCAGGTTTTCATGGCTTTGAGGGAAGTAGTTTTCAAATTAATCAATTTATTCAAAGTTTCCTAACCCCCTCTTTCAAACAAACACCAATACCTCCCATTTCTCTAAAGTTAAAATATTATTATGCTCTATAAAACAAAAAAAAAATTATAAGCAGGGAGAATAGGGTAACTGCCTTTCACATTTGTCATATATATCCCTCCTTCAACTTGAATGCTTTCCATTTGCATTGCTACACAGACAACACATTCCTCTGTCTTAGATACCCACCAGCTTGTTTTGAACACCACAAAATTTAAGCCTAAACATATATCATTTTCTACTTTTACAAAAAAGCCCCATGCATTTAGGTAACTGTGTAGTGCAAGTTTATAATTGCAGCACTTGGAAGTATGGACAGATGACTGCTACTACCTCCAAGCTGGCCTTGGCTACAAAGCAAGACCCTGCCTCAAAACAAATAAGTATACATAAAGAGAATTAAATGTAACCATCTCATATTTAATTAGTGAAAAATACAAACCACTGGGATGGTACATGCTTGACTTCTCCTATGTGGTAAAAAAATAACTAGAGTCCTGATACTCCAACCTCCTTTTCAGGTTAAGATTACAGGTATCAGTCACCATGCTCAACTCCCTTTTAAAATTCCTACTGTAGTAAAATATCCCTGAATTTTAGCCCTGCCTGTAATATCTTTGGTAGTAAATACAGATTGCTCCAATTTAAACTGTAGTAAAACACACCTGAATTATTGCCCTGCTCCAAGTTAACAACAATCTTAATGAAATTCCATCCCCACAAATGGGACAAAAGCAATATATACTCAGCACAATCTGTATTGCAAGTATAAACACAGCCAGTTTTTCACTGTCAATACAGTACTCAAATTACACAATACTTACACTAATATTCCCATGATCACCTCTTTGCCCATTACTATGAATACAGTAGATCCTGCCCCATTCCTGGTGGATAAGGAATGAAGTAGAGTGAATATTATTTATGTATTTTAAAAATATAGTTTCACTAATCATTGTTTAACAACTGCCTTATATTCAGAGAAAACAGATGTGATTAGTATACTCCAAAGGTTCTCATGTGCCTAAATTCACATGAGTGAACTTGAGTATTTAAGAAAAAAAAAAAAAAAAGGATTTTTCATGTAGCACATCTACATCAATCATATTAACTTAAGGAAAATGGTCTAATGTCATGGTCTTCTTGAAGGATCAATTATCCTTACCTTTGAAAGGCAGTCTGACTATTGGTATTATTCCATCTATAGACATGGGTGGTATGATTCTACTTTAATAGTAATGGAACATGAGATACCTCAACATTATCATTCAGCTCTCCCTAGTGTCCCATATTTTCAGAATCATCCTGGATGGCTGAGTGGTACACAGGTTTGATCATTAAAGGAGCCACAAAGTTTTAAGTTTGTCTGGTAACAACTATTTGTATCACTACATATACTCGGCTCTTATGTACCCATTTATTCTCTGGTGGTGGATGGTAGATCAGACATATATATGAAGAAGGAATGGAGGACAGAAATCAAGTTTGGGGTGATACTGTCTACTTGGTTTTTTGATATAAAGCCTAACTTCCAAGACTATGAGTTTCTTTCCTTCATGTATTTAAGTGTGTTGCTTGTGAATCTGGTGACCACTGAAGTCACAAGTCAGTGCTGGTTTCCCTGGAATAGCAGTTCAGGACAGTTGTAGTCCACCACATGGGCTAGAAACTGAAACCTGCTCTTATTCAAGAGCAGAAAAGGCATGCAATTGCACAATGTATCTTAAGCTGCTCTCTTATTTTTACGTATTTTGGAGATGGAGTTTCTCATTCCACCTATCTCTGCCTCTCAATGTTGAAGTTAGAAGTATATGCAACCATTATGTTTTTTCACTCGAGACAAGGTTCCTATAGGATGCGCTGGCTGTCTTGAAACTTACTCTGTAGAACAGGCTGGCTTTGAATATCTTTCTGCCTCTGACTCTGCCTCCAAAGTACTAGTGTTAAAGGCATAATCCACAACCCAGCAATCTGGATTAATTTTCAAGAATTGTGAGGAGTGAATTGAGGTTATTATGGCTTTGTGGGAAGCAGTTTTCAAATTAATCAATTTATTCAATGTTTCCTTACACCTCTTTCAAACAAACAACAATGCCTCCCATTTCTCTAAAGTTAAAATATTATTATGCTCTGTAAAACAAAAGAAAAATATTTAAGCAGGGTGAATAGGGTAACTGCCTTCCACATTTGTCATATATATCCCTCCTCCAACTAGAATGCTTTCCATTTACAATGCTAAACTGACAACATATTCCTCTGTCTTAGATACCTACCAGCTTGTATTTTGAACATGACAAAATATAAGCCTAAACATATATAATTTTTTACTTTTACAAAAAAGCCCCATTCATTTAGGTAGCTATGTGTAGTGCAAGTTTATAATTGAAGCAGTTTTCAAATTAATCAATTTATTCAATGTTTCCTTACCCCGTCTTTCAAACAAACACCAATGCCTCCCATTTCTCTATGCAAGTTTATAATTGCAGCACTTGGAAGTATGGACAGATGACTGCTAATACCTTCAAGTGGGCTTGGCTACAAAGCAAGACCCTGCCTCAAAACAAATAAGAGTACATAAAGAGAATTAAATGTAACCATCTCATATTTAATTATTGAAAAATACAAACCAGTGGGATGGTACATGCCTTGCTCAGTACTCAGAAGCTTGAGACAGGAGTCACAAATTCAAGGACAGAAACGACTGTATTGCTAAGAACCTATCTTGGCAAAAGAACAAATGAGATGAAAATAAACAATAAAACATACATTTACTTCACCACAGTTGAAAAGAAGAAAATCTTATCTTACCGTTCTGGTGAGCATCTGTTGCTGTGCTAAAACACTGACCACACACAATGCAGGCCAGAAAGGGGCTTACTTAGCTTATGCTCCAGGTCACTGTCCCTAATGAAAATTACAGCAGCGACTCAAGCAGGACAGTGGGAAGAAAATGTGGAGGAATGCAGGTGTCAGCTCATCTCTGGCTCTCTCACTTGCTCACAGTAAAGCTTAGCCAGTCCCCTTTGTTTACAGACAGCCCCGTGCACATGGACAGTTATAAAAGCATAACTGCTGCCCGTGTACAGGTTTACAGATTTTTTTCTTTTCTTTTGCCAGCTACAAGGCCTGTGTTAAGGCCAAGAGCTCAGCTTCTTATGCTGAGTTTCCTTCTGGCAGGCTGCTGGCTCAAACTCTGCAGGTTTCATTCACATCCTTGTCCCAGTCCTTTCTTTACCTTTCACAAGGTTCCCATCAGTTAACCAAGTTAGTGTTTCCATGGCCAGAGGGAAGACTGTAAGGTCTTTGCAATCTCCTGTCTCTTTAATCAGCAGGTGATGACAGTCCCAAATTACTTGTTCTTCAGTCTTCTCAGGCAGAAGAGTGGCAGGTAGTGCATCAGTGATTCATGTGGGCATTGGACATCCATTGTTCTGTGGGCTGCCGGACAATGCTCTCCTGCTCACCAGTGCATGGGGGGCTATTGTAGTTACTTTCTGCCCCTAAGTTAACATGTCAGAGTCTTTGACCAGTACAGCCATGGCAGCCATAGCTTTTAGACAGCCAAACCATCCACTGCCTACAGGATCAAGCTCCTTCCCTGTTTATCGGATACTGATGGCTGTTCAGAGTCAAAACAAATCCAGGCTCCTACATTTGACAGGATATCTCTTTTTAACAGAAGGTAAGGGCATCCTGGGATATCTAGGAACAAGTGATATATCCCACCTGCATCAAGGATCACTGCCACCTGTATCCAGGCAACTCCCGTATCCTGCTAGTGGGCACTCAACTCCACTGTCCTATCTGGCACATGTATGGGAAACACCACACTATCCAAGCCCATGGCATAGGGGATATAGGCAAACAGGAACTACAGCTGGTTGCCTCACTGAGGCCATGCCTTCTCCATTTCCTGAGCTGACTCTCAGTCAGTTCCTGGTGTCTGGCCACTGCTGGCCTGCATTTTAATTGCTAATCTCATTAACACCTGCCAGAGGGGGTAAGGGCAGACCCACCCTGCTGAGCTTCTGCAGGTAGGCAGCCCTCTTTGGCAAAGGGAATGAATCACATTTCCTCAGGCTCTTTTTGGATTCATCCATGGCAATACTTATATATCAAGCACCACTGTGCAACAGGAAAACACAGCTCTCTCACGCTAGAGCTGACATTCAGATGGCAGGAACATTTAAGTGCTAAGGGATGCCTTGTTCTTGCCTTCTTTTGATCTACTGGGGCACTTTCGATTGGTACACACCACCTAGTTCACCTAAATAGGAGATGAGGGAAGAATTTAAAGGGATAAGTACTTGAACCTGATAGACAGGGACTGAGGGCTCTACAGCTGTGAGATGACTTTTGCACAGAGAGGTTGAGTTTGGAGGCTCAGCAGCAGAGCACTGCCCTAGCACCTGTGAGGCCCTCAGTTTGACCCTAAGCTTCTCCATCTACTTGGCCTCTTCCTCACCCATGCCTAATTCCACTCTAATGCTGATGGATATTTGTGTTGTTCCAGTTTGTGGCTACTATGAACAGAACTAGTGTGCACCTTCTAGCATGTTCCTCTTTCTCTCTTATTCTCCTCCCCCATCCCTCTGTCTCTCTGTGTATGTGTTTCAAACAAGCATTTATTGGGAGCAGGTCCCATAGCAGGAGTGGAAGTCAGAGACAAATTGAAGGAGCCAGGCAAGTGACCTTACTTTTTCACTGGCCCTGCCATTAAGTTTTTACATTTTTGTGTAGACTTATGACTGTGCACTGATGGTTCCATTTGCCTGTTGATTTCACTGACAACTGCAACCTTTGCACCTGCTCAAAAGAGCCCGCGGTTTCTGAAATGTCTGCCTGAGCCCTTGATCAGTTTTTACTGGGCTGTCTTTTTCTACAGGTTTGCACTTGTTTCCCTACTTTGGATACAGGCCCTATGTCTGCTTTATATACCAACAGTTTCATTCCTTACTGTGTTGCCTTTTTGGCCAATTTTAAGTGTCTTCTATTGGAGAGAATTCTTAACTTCCAGAAAGTTCAATTTGTGATGTAGCTCAGTGTTTACAGAGTGCTTGCCTAACATGCATGAGACCCTGGGCTCTATTCCTGGCTCTCCAGAAACTGGGTATGTATGGTGGTGTTTACCTATAATCCCAGTATTTGGGAGGTAGAGGCAGGAAGATCAGAGGTTCAAGGTCATCCTCAGCTACACAGCTACATAGCAAGTTCAAGGCTAGCCTGTTTTTGGAGTCCCTATCTCAAAAAGTAACCAAGTAAGCAGAAAGATGAGAGATTGGTTTCCAGACTCCACAGGGTGAGCTTACTACCACATGTAACTCCAGGTGTTGTAGGGGTTCTGATGGCTTTTTTTTTTTTTTTTTTTTTTTTTTGAGGGCACCTATATGTGCTTGTACAAACACACAGTCATATACATACAAAAGAAAAATAAATATTAAAAACAAACTAATCTATCAATATTTTAAAAAGGTTGCCTTCATGACCTTTTTTTCCCTCATGTCTTACTTTACACAGCTTTTTCCTACCAGGATAGTAGTAGATGTCTTTAATTCTAGCACTTGAGAGACCAGAGAATCTGTGATTTCGAGATCAGCCTGGTTGAACATAGTGATTACACATAAATCCTGTCTCAAAAAAACAAAAACAAAACCAAAAAAAACCCAAACAACAACAAAAGTCCCAACTTCTTGCTTCTCAAGTCCAAGGTCATGAAGCTATTTCTGAGGAGTCAAACCCATAGCAAAGCTAATCTCAGCAGTGATTGAGTTACTGCCTAGAAAGTGCCCTTCACTGAACCTGGATCTCAAGGATTCTGCTAGGCTGGCTGGTTAATGCACTGCAGGAGACTCCTGTCTCCATATTGTCCCTCTCCTCTGTATTTGGAGAAAAAGTCATGTGTCACTGTCCCTGACCTTTTACCCAATGAGCCATCTCCAGCCACAGCTGTCCAGGTAGAGGGTCTACCTAAGGGCATGATGGTGAATAGTTTGGATCAAACAGCTGTTGCTGCCTCCAGCTATGTACTTATGTTTTGGGTATCACAAATTAGTTCTCCTGTAGGGTTCTTAGCCACATAGTGACATTTAGGAAGTGGACACCTCAGAAAGACACCCAGGACAGTTACCATGGGATTTGTTGGTACCATGGTGGCAGTGCCCTTCTTTTAGTCCTTACACCAGGGACCAGACCAGCATCTTGTCTTAGCTGCCTTGGGAAACCATCCCAATATTTGAGGCTCAGTAAGTGATATTCTCTGCCTTTGTGTGTCTGTGATGTGTGTGTGTGTGTGTTTGTGTGTATGTGTGTGTGTAGTATAAAGAATCACCCAGTTCAAGTAAATGCAAAAAAATAGTCAGATCATCACACCACCCTAAACATGAACTTGGTAACTTTTATGTCAGCTGATTCATTGAGTGATGGACTACTACATTTACAAAGAATGTGGTCGTGGGGGACCTCTGCACGGAGAGAATGATGCAGTGTGTGAACATTAATGTTAGACTGACAGTTATATATTCCCTTTTTGCAGAAGAATCTCTCAACTTCTTGTTAATTTCAGAGGAAATAACTCCAATTTTGGCTAGTTTGAGCTCCCAACATATCACTGGGTAGGGTTGGGGAGAAGACATTTAGTGCAAACCACATGTTGCATTCTCACCATGCATGTACAGTGACTTGTGTGGCCACAAGACCTTAGCTGATACTAAAGAGAAGCGCATAACTGGAAATGATATTTAACATGTACTTCTGATTTAGATAATTTATACAATAACTTAGTCCTCAACATGGACTGTATTTAATGAAACAAATTCTCAAAAGCCCTCCATATGCCCTAACTGGTTACTTAGAGGTCTGTAGAGGACTGGACAGTCTAGCAAATTCAGCTCTTTGAGGTGTTTGTTTCTCTTTCGGGTGGTTTTATGGTTTCAGACAAGCTTTAGTGCTCAGAGGAGCCTACTCTGGCTTGTGGGAGAACCCTTTCTTCAGACTTTACTTTCATAGCATCTATGACAATCGCAACACTGAAGTTCATTTATGCACTTTCCTAAAGAGGAGAAGAGGGGGCCATGACTGCATGGGTGTGGGCCAATAAGTGCATCCCGAGATTCTATATTCTTACCTTATTAATATGAAGGCCATGCAGCTTTCAATCATTTGCTAAACTTGGTGATTTCCATTGCTACCTAACTACCCTCTAGAGCTTCTAGTTCCCCACAAGATGAAGTCCAAACTTCTTAGTATGTTTGGAAAGCTTTGAGGAATTTTGTTTTTTTTAAATTAAGCCCTGAGAAATTTGAGCCTTGCATACCTGGGTTTTAGAAAACAGAGTTTTACCTCTGAAGTCTAAAAATCCACAGCATTTTGCTTCAGGTGAGAAACCTACCTCTAAGGTTGAATACGACATATCAGCCACAGTCCCAAAGGAACACATAGGATTCACTTTTCAGAACAAATGCAGCTCTGCAGGGCTTGGGGCACCAGGGCTGGCTCAGTGGTTAATGCCCTTAGAGGACACCTGGTTCAATTCCTAGCATCCACATGGTGGGTCACACCTATCTGTAATTCTTTTAACAGGAGACCTGATACCCTCTTCTGGGTTCTGAAGGCTCCTGTCACTCAGGAACAAATGCATGCACATTTACTAAATAAAAATTTTGGAAAGTAAAACTGAAACTTTGATACTACTATGTATATGAAGCTATAGTTTTTATTATGTATTTTGAGATAAAAATTAAGAATTTAAAAATGGCTCTTCTCCTGTATTTCCTGGGTCATATGTCTCACACTAGGTACTCTGAACTTTTCAGAAGCTGTCCACATCCTTAAAATGACCAGGATTTTGATATTACTTCCAGGGTAGCCTCACTAAAGTACCTAGTGTACATAGCATCTTCATGTGGAATTTCACTTGCCAAGTGTTCCTCAACACCACAAACTTGCAGCTAAACCTACTTTTTGTCAAGAAAGAGCCTGGAATTGACTGTTTATCATGACAATCATTTAGCCACTTGTAGCTGGTGGCTTCTGTGTGTGGACTGGGAAGACACAGAACATCCTTGTACAATTTCCACAAGGCAGTCTTGGCCTGGAAGTTCAGTGATAACGCCTGGCATGCAGCATTCCTCTCTATGCTTAGACTGCAGGCAGCTGTGTGGGATTTAGCCCTACTTTGCATGCTGCACTGCTTCCTCAGAAAAGGATAGGACTTGCTTCTTGCCTCTGCTTCCTCTTTGGGTGCTGACCAAGGGCATATCAGGGTTCTCCAGAGCTACAGCTCCTCATCCTCTGCCAGGAAGTTCACATGTATCAAAGGTGACTCCATCCCTTGAGGCAAAAATCACTACAGGATGGGAAACCCATGTGCCTTCTTCAGACCTGGGCTCCTGTTTCACCTTTCAGTCTCTGGTCTCCAGGTTCTGCTATCACACCAAACCCTGATTCTGGCCCTCCGTGTTTTTCCAAAGTTTCCCTCTCTGTCTAGACCTCACAGGTAGTCCATCAGTTTACACATCTTGCTCCTACCCACATTTCCCCCATTGCTTCTGCAGTACAATCCCCAAGAGCTCTGGATCCTTGGGCAAGCCCAGGTGCATGATATCAGCACGGCTCTACTCCTTTATTAATCATCTCTGGTAGAGATGTTGACCTATGGCTCTGGGTCACATTATCTATGGGTGCCTCAAATGTTTCTTCCCACATCTCTTATCCCACTGATTGCTTAGCAAAGGTCCCAAAAAATTACATAGACTGCTAAGGGGAAACTCTCTTCTATCTGAAAGTTACTTTCCTTTCCTGTTATTTTCGCCATGGGCTCTCAGTCCTTTCCCGGGCTTCAGGAACCCAACACTAATGCTACCACCAACCATAATGCTCACCCTAACTCTAACCATACCTTAAACTGAACTCTCAATGTCAGAAATACATGACCCTACCTGGATGGCATAGCCCCATATTGGAGAGGGGGTGAATGGAAGGGGAGGTGGTCAGGGTGAATGTAAAGGGGGAGAGAATGTAAGAGGGAGGGAGGGTATCAAGTGCGGGATAGGAATCGACATGTAAAATAAACAATAATAATTTTAAAAAATTCAGTATGTAGGGACTCAGAATGTGCCCAAGAGGATTAGTGGATCTAACAGATATCTTGTGGTCTTTAGCTGAGGGAACTCTAGCAGAGGCCCAGTGATGGGTTTCAAGTATCCAGTAGGACGTTTTGTTTCATTTAAAAATTATTTATCATATGTAATATCCTATTTGAATATCTCCTGGTAGAAAATAAGAGGGCAACAATCTCATTGTAGATGGTTGTGAACTACCATCTGGTTGGTGGGAAGTAACTCATATCCTCTGTAAGTACAATCAGTGTGCTTGAACTTTTAGCCATCTATCCATGCCATTGTTGTGTTTGAAGAAAAGACCTCATTATGTAATTTTGACTGGCCTGGAATTCATTGAGATTCATGCTTTTGGCTCCTGAGTACTGCTGGACAGGATGTGTAGAAAGGGGAACTCTCCTCCACTGCTTTTGGGAGTTCAAACTTGTACAGCCATTTTCAAGATAGCTATGGCAGTTCCTCAGCAAGATGGGAATTGGTTTACCACAGGACCTGGCAATCCCACTCATAGCCATATACCCAAATTATCCACATTCATGCAACAGAGACAAGTGTTTAATTATATGTATAGCAGCATTATTTGTAATAGCAAGAACCTAGAAGCTACCCAGATGCCTCTCAAGTGAAGAATGGATAAAGAACTTGTGGCACATCTACACAATGGACTACTAATAGACAGAAAAAATGGAATCTTGAAATGCACAGGGAAGTGGATGGCACTTGAAGAATTAATCATGAATGAGGTAACCCAGGCACAAAAAGTAGAACATGGTAGAGAGGGAGAGAACATAAAAGAGCAAGTCATTATTGGTTTGAAGAGAAAGTTGAACCTAAAGTTATATCTAGAGACCTACAAGACTGACTCCAACTAACAATCTGAGCAACAGTGGAAAGGCTTCCATTATTGTCCTTCCCTGAAAATGAGATCAGCAACTAACTCGAGCGTGACATGGAGCCTTCATCTGCTCTCTGTAGAAAACAGAAGCAAACACCCAGAAGTAAACACTGCGTCTAAGTAGAATCCAGATGCAGAGAGAGACAGAGGACAAGATCGAGTTGCAGAAACACATTGAGACAGCTGACCTGATGAAGGAGGAGCTAATAGGACCCCAGACTGATAGCTGTGAATCCAGCATGGAACTGACTCAGACCCCTGAGATGGGTATCAGCTAGAAGGTGTGAGCTGTCTAATGGAGTTCAGACAGTGGGACCTGGATGTATTCCTGGTGCGCAAAAGGACCTTGAGGACACATTCCCCCAATCCAGGGATACCTCCTAAACCTAGACATAGAAGAGACATTCTAATCAACACTTCAAATGCGCTGTCAGAAATACATGACCCCACTTGGATGGCCTAGCCCTATGTGTTGATTGTGGGTGAATAGGATGGCAGGGTGGTCAGGGTGAATGTGAGGGGGCAACAGATGATAAGAGGAAGGGAAGGAATTGAGGGAGATATAGGGAACAAGGATCTACAGGTAAAAAATCATGAACTAATTTTAAAAAATATCCGGCATGCATGGACTCAGGATGTTCCCAAGAGGATATGGGGATCTAACAAGTATTTGGCGGTCTTTAGCTGAGGGAACTCTAGCAGAGGCCCAGTGATGGGTTTCAAGTAACCAGTAGGACATTTTATTTCATTTTTAAAAGTTATTTTGTCATATATAGTACCCTACTTGAATGTCTGCTGGTAGAAAAGAAGAAGGCAACAGATCTGATTGTAGATGGTCGTGAGCTACCATCTGGTTGGTGGGAGTTAACTCAAATCCTCTGTAAGTACAGTCAGTGTGCTTCAACTTTTAGTCTTCTGTCTCTTCCATTGTTGTGTTTTTAAGAAAGGGCCTCATTATGTATCTGTGACTGGCCTGGAATTCATTGAGATTCATGCTTTTGGCTCCTGAGTCCTGGGTTCAAAGGCATGAAACACCATGATCATCTCAGGAATAAAATTTTATATTGTTAACATAAATAAGCATTAGTTTAGTTAAAATGGCTAGTGCTATGCATTCTGAGACAATAATTAATTTTTATTACATTTCTTATTCACACAAAATTGAGGTCGATTTTGTTTCTAAATTAAAAAGTAGTAAATTATGGGCTATAATTAGGGGTTATTGGCTAGTGTCTAGAATTCCTGATACTAAGAGATTTAAGTTCAGCCTCTCTTACCAACAAAGAAAAATAGGGCCTGAGTAGATATCTCAGTCAATAAATTACAAACACGAAGGACCAGAGATCAAGCAAAATGCTAAATCTAGAAGGGGATGATTAAAAGTTAAACTTGTGGGACATTTGATCATTATGTGAAATTAGGGTGCCTTTTACCTTGACTGCCTAAGACACTTAATTGGTTTAATAAAAAGTTAAACGGCCAATTGCTCAAAAGGAATGGTTAGGCAGGATTGCTGGGCTGAGAGAAAAACTCAGGGGAATGAATCTAGGCCTGGACCCATGCCAGGAAGACAAAGAGGGAGCTGCAAATACAGAATAATAGACAACAGGCTAATAGACATTTGTTAAGGTATAGGAAATTGTTGGGAACAAGGTTAGGTTAAACGTCAATCATTCATAATTTAGAAATGTCTGTGTCATTATTTGGGGATGGAATATTCCAAGAAAATCTGACAAGAAAGTCCAACTACATAATAGCACTGGAAAGGTGAGAGAGATCTGTAAGTCTCAGTGGCAGAAAAGTTTACCTTCATAAATGTGAACCTGATAAATAAGATGGACAATTGGGATTGAATTGACTTTGACATGTGATCTCTCTATTGCACTGTCTCTGTCTGTCTGTGCTTCTGCCTCTCTCTCCCCATAAATAAACACAAACACCCACACCCACACCCACACCCACCCACACACACACACACATACACACACACACAGTAAACAAACAGATATATCCCATATTGTATTGTGGTTGGTTGTCTTCACCTATTCTATCCCTGTATGTGCCTTTTCTGTTTGTTTACTCGAGAAAGGGTTTCCCTGTGTAGCCCTGCCTGACCCCAAACTCACTTTGTGTACAAGGCTAGTCTAAAACTGAAGTGATGCCTACCTCAGCATCCCTTAATACAAACTGGCTCCTTATTTAGAATTAAGGCAAAAGCTGTCAGGTTTTTCAAATTGATAAATACAAGTGAATTGATACTGCATAATCTGAACACATATTACCTGCAAAAGCAATGTA
This sequence comes from Phodopus roborovskii, assembly GCF_943737965.1. NCBI lineage: Eukaryota > Metazoa > Chordata > Mammalia > Rodentia > Cricetidae > Phodopus > Phodopus roborovskii. The sequence continues at coordinate 114,003 of NW_026127020.1, read as the reverse complement.
TGTAGTGCCACGATACTCTGCAATGACACAGAAAATACACTTTGAAATTGACACATTCCATCTTTTTCAAAACTTGAATCTGAAGTTAGTTCCAATTTTCTCATACACAATATGATTTGTTATTAATATTGACAAACTGTTAATTCCTAAATTCTTAAAACAATCAAAATTGTTATGAGATACATAAAAGTCCAATGAAATTTCATGCGGGAATGAATGCAGCAGCATACCTTTGATTGCCTCAAAGTTGCCACATGTTGTTGGAACAGGTTCAGCTTCTCTACGGTGGGGTCAGAGGTGATATGCGAATCATATATAGGCCTATGAAGAAGTTTACATAGTTCTTCATATTGTTATAAGAGTAGTTTATGTTTATGAATTCTGTCTGTTTTACATTTTTTGAGGAATTCTACATGAGTGTACAATTCTTTTCTAGTTAATGGACACTTGTCTGTTTTTTTTTTTTTAATGAAACCAGATATGATTATAGTAAGGTGCAAGGATGGTAATGGAACTACAAAATAATAGGAATGCCAAATGGTTAAATTGACATACAAGGCAGTTTAAGCCTCGGGTGGTGTCACAATTTTTTAATTGTAGCACTTGGGAGACAGAAGTGCAGTGGTTATCTGTGAGTTGGAGACCACCCTTGAATACAAACTATGGGCTAAGATGGGCAGAGCTATTACACAGAGATAAACTGCCAAAAATGTAGGTTATGCCAAACAGAAAAAAATGAAAAAAGGATCACCTAATACTTCTAGCAAGAAAGAACAATTATGACTTTGTTTCGTGCTTGACTTCTCCTATGTGGTAAAAAAATAACTAGAGTCCCGATACTCCAACCTCCTTTTCAGGTTAAGATTACAGGTATCAGTCACCATGCTCAACTCCCTTTTACAATTCCTACTGTAGTAAAATATTCCTGACTTATAGCCCTGCGTGTAATATCTTTGGTAGTAAATACAGATTGCTCCAATTTATACTGTAGTAAAACACACCTGAATTATTGCCCTGCTCCAAGTTAACAACAATCTTAATGAAATTCCATCCCCACAAATGGGACAAAAGCAATATGTACTCAGCACAATCTATATTGCAAGTATAAACACAGCCAGTTTTTCACTGTCAATACAGTACTCAAATTACACAATACTTACACTAATATTCCCATGATCACCTCTTTTCCCATTACTATGAATACAGTAGATCCTGCCCCATTCCTGGTGGATAAAGAATGAAGTAGAGTGAATATTATTTATATATATTGTAAAAATATAGTTTCACTAATCATTGTTTAAAAACTGCCTTATATTCAGAGAAAACAGATGTGATTAGTATACTCCAAAGGTTCTCATGTGCCTAAATTCACATGAGTGAACTTGAGTGTTTAAGAAAAAAAAAAGGATTTTTCATGTAGCACATCTACATCAATCATATTCACTTAAGGAAAATGGTCTAATGTCATGGTCTTCTTGAAGAATCAATTATCCTTACCTTTGAAAGGCAGTCTGACTATTGGTATTATTCCATTTACAGACATGGGTGGTATGATTCTACTTTACTAGTAATGGAACATGAGATACCTCAACATTATCATTCAGCTCTCCCTAGTGTCCCATATTTTCAGAATCATCCTGGATGGCTGAGTGGTACACAGGTTTGATCATTAAAGGAGCCACAAAGTTTTAAATTTGTCTGGTAACAACTATTTGTATCACTACATATACTCGGCTCTTATGTACCCATTTATTCTCTGGTGGTGGATGGTAGATCAGACATATATATGAAGAAGGAATGGAGGACAGAAATCAAGTTTGGGGTGATACTGTCTACCTGGGTTTTTGATATAAAGCCTAACTTACAAGACTATGAGATTCTTTCCTTCATGTATTTAAGTGTGTTGCTTGTGAATCTGGTGACCACTGAAGTCACAAGTCAGTGCTGGTTTCCCTGGAATAGCAGTTCAGTACAGTTATAGTCCACCACATGGGCTAGAAACTGAAACCTGCTCTTATTCAAGAGCAGAAAAGGAATGCAATTGAACAATGTATCTTAAGCTGCTGTCTTATTTTTACGTATTTTGGAGATGGAGTTTCTCAGTCCACCTATCTCTGCCTCTCAATGTTGAAGTTAGAAGTATATGCAAACATTATGTTTTTTCACTCGAGACAAGGTTCCTATATGATGCCCTGGCTGTCTTGAAACTTACTCTGTAGAACAGGCTGGCCTTTGAAGATCTTTCTGCCTCTGACTCTGCTTCCAAAGTACTGGTGTTAAAGGCATAATCCACAACCCAGCAATCTGGATAAATTTTCAAGAATTGTGAGGAGTGAATTGAGGTTTTCATGGCTTTGAGGGAAGCAGTTTTCAAATTAATCAATTTATTCAATGTTTCCTTACCCCTCCTTCAAACAAACACCAATGCCTCCCATTTCTCTGAAGTTAAAATATTATTATGCTCTGTAAAACAAAAGAAAAAAATTGTAAGCAGGGTGATAGGGTAACTGCCTTCCACATTTGTCATATATATCCCTCCTCCAACTAGAATGCTTTCCATTTGCAATGCTAAACTGACAACATATTCCTCTGTCTTAGAAAACTACCAGCTGTTTTTTGAACATGACAAAATATAAGCCTAAACATATATAATTTTTTACTTTTACAAAAAAGTCCCATGCGAGAGGGTAGAGAGGGCAAAAGGGAGGGAAGGATGGAGGGAGGGCTTGGGGGGAGGGAGCAAGGGAGGGAGAGGGAACTGGGATCTACATGTAAAATAATAATAATAAAAAAAAATGCTTTGACTCCAAAATTTAAGTTGAAGAACAAGTTACTGGGGAAAAGTATTTCTATTTTTGTTTCCACAGAAAATGAAAAGATGTGGATTCCTTCCAGACTAATGTGGTTTGATCACACCAGACCGCCTGAAACAGAGTACAGGCTGATCCTACATTCCAAACAGCTGGACAAAACAGCCCTACAGACTACAGCTAGGATATCTGAATCTTCTTCAAATCCCCCAAGACAGCGCCCCTTACCAGCAGGAAGTAGTTTGGAAAGAACGACGCCCAAATTCCCAAATATTGTGTATAAATGTTTGTTTTCATTTAATTGGACTTTGTTATATAAAATTAAATAAAAAATACTCTATATGCAAAAAAAAAAACAAAAAAACAAAAAAACAAAAAAAGCCCCATGCATTTAGGTAGCTATGTGTAGTGCAAGTTTATAATTGAAGCAGTTTTCAAATTAATCAATTTATTCAATGTTTCCTTACCCCGTCTGTCAAACAAACACCAATGCCTCACATTTCTCTATGCAAGTTTATAATTGCAGCACTTGGAAGTATGGACAGATGACTGCTAATACCTTCAAGTGGTCTTGGCTACAAAGCAAGACCCTGCCTCAAAACAAATAAGTATACATAAAGAGAATTAAATGTAACCATCTCATATTTAATTATTGAAAAATACAAACCTAAAACTGACACGAATGTTAACCTAACACCAACCCTAACCTAACGTTAACCTGAAGATAACCCTAAGCATAACCATAAACTAAGAAAAACACTAACCCAAACCGTGACTCTAACCAAATCTAACGTGACTCTAACGTAATCTAACACTATGACTAACACGAATACAACTCAAACCCTAAACCTCACATGATCACCAACCTTAAAGCTACCCTAACAATCCCTAATCTGAACCCTCCACCTAACCGTAACACTAACCATAACCATAACACTAACCCTAACACTAATATTAACACTAAACCTAAGCATAACATAACCTTAACCTAAACCTATTCCAATCCATGACACTAACCCTAACCTAAAGTTACATCAACCCTAACATTACCCCTGAAACTTAACCCTAACATGAACACTAACCCCAACCCTAAGCTAATCCTAACCCTAAAAGTAACCATAATATTACAACTAACTAAATGTAACACCAGGCAAAACCCAACACGAAAACTAAAACTAACCCAAACCTTAACCTAACACCAATGCTAACCTAACATTAACACTGACCCTAAGCCTAACCCAAACCTAACACATGCACTTACCATGACCGTGACTCTAAGCAAACCACAATCTACTGCTAACACTAACACAAACTCAAACCCAAAACCTCACATTATCACCAGCCCTAACGCTAACACTAAGCAATCCCTATTCTGAACCCTCCTCCTAACCATAACAATAACCATAACCATAACACTGATGCTACCACGAATATTAACCCTAATCCTACACATATCATAAGCCTAACCTAAACCTATTCCAATCCATAAAACTAACCCTAACCATAACACTAACTCTAAACATAGTGCTAACACAAACACTAAACAGAACACTCATTTTAACCACTAAACCTAACGATAAGATTAACACCAAGTAAACTATAAACCCCACTTAAACTCTAAAAAAAAACCTGAAACGTAACATTAACGCTAAAGTAACACACACCCAAACCCAACGATAACCTTAACCCTAACCCTAAGCCTAACCTAAACTTAACACTAAAACTAACACTAATAATAAACGTAATACTAACCTAACCCTAACACAAACCGTAACCGTATCACTTGCCCTGACCATACGACAAAAACTAATGCAAATTCTAACCGTAACCCTAAACCCACTAACAAACGCTACCCCTAACACTGACTGTAACACTGTCATAAACCTCACACTAACCCTAGCACGAAGCCTAACCCTAACCTTAACCCTAACCCAAATGCTAAAGTAACGCTCACCATAATGCTAAACCTAACCCTAACCATAAAACTAGCCATAAACCTAACAGAAAGTGAAACCACGGCGCTAAACCCAACCCTACACCTACCACTAACCCTAACGCTTACCATAATCATAAGCACTAACCCTAACCCTAAAACTAACAGTAAAATCTAGACATACCACTATCACTTAAACAGACCCTGAACTATCCTTTCCCCTAGCATTAACAGCATCAATATACGTAATGCACACTAAAGCAAAACACTAACTCTAACCCTAACCTAAATTAACATTAACACTAACATCAACCTGAAAGTTAACCTAACAAAAACTGTAAACCTAACCCTAACCTAACTCTAACCCTGAACATAGCAATAATGCTACCACTAACTAAATGTATCGCACAGCCAAAACCCAACACTAAACCTAAAACTGACACGAACGTTAACCTAACACCAACCCTCACCTAATCGTAACCTGATGATAACCCTAAGCATAACCTTAACCTAAGACAAACACTAACCCAAACCGTGACTCTAACGAAATATAACGTGACTCTAACGTAATCTCACACTATGACTAACACTAACACAACTCAAACCCTAAAGCTCACATGATCACCAACCTTAAAGCTAACCCTAACAATCCCTAATTGGAACCCTCCACCTAACCGTAACACTAACCATAACCATAACACTAACCCTAATAAAAATATTAAGACTAAAGCTAAGCATAACATAACCTTAACCTAAACCTATTCCAATCCATGACACTAACCCTTACCTAAAGTTACATTAAACCTAACATTACCCCTGAAACTTAACCCTAACATAAACACTAACCCCAACCCTAAGCTAATCCTAACCCTAAAAGTAACCATAATATTACAACTAACTAAATGTAACACCAGGCAAAACCCAACACGAAAACTAAAACTAACCCAAACCTTAACCTAACACCAATGCTAACCTAACATTAACACTGAACCCTAAGCCTAACCCAAACCTAACACATGCACTTACCATGACCGTGACTCTAAGCAAACCACAATCTAATACTAAGACTAACACGAACACAAACTCAAACCCAAAACCTCACATTATCACCAACCCTAACTCTAACACTAAGCAATCCCTATTCTGAACCCTCCTCCTAACCATAACAATAACCATAACCATAACACTGACGCTACCACGAATATTAACCCTAAACCTAAGCATATCATAAGCCTAACCTAAACCTATTCCAATCCATAAAACTAACCCTAACCATAACACTAACTCTAAACATAGTGCTAACACAAACACTAAACAGAACACTCATTCTAACCACTAACCCTAACGATAACATTAACACTAACTAAACTATAAACCCCACTTTAACTTTAAAAAAAAACCTGAAACCTAACATTAACGCTAAAGTATCACACACCCAAAACCAACGATAACCTTAACCCTAACTCTAAGCCTAACCTAATCTTAACACTAACACTAACACTAATAATATACATAATACTAACCTAACCCTAACACAAAGCGTAACCGTATCACTTGCCCTGACCATACGACAAAAACTAATGCAAATTCTAACCGTAACCAGAAACCCACTAACAAACGCTACCCCTAACACTGACTGTAACACTGTCATAAACCTCACACTAACCCTAGCACGAAGCCTAACCCTAACCTTAACCCTAACCCAAATGCTAAAGTAACGCTCACCATAATGCTAAACCTAACCCTAACCATAAAACTAGCCATAAACCTAACAGAAAGTGAAACCACGGCGCTAAACCCAACCCTACACCTACCACTAACCCTAACGCTTACCATAAACATAAGCACTAACCCTAACCCTAAAACTAACAGTAAAATCTAGACATACCACTATCACTTAAACAGACCCTGAACTATCCATTCCCCTAGCATTAACAGCATCAATATACGTAATGCACACTAAAGCAAAACACTAACTCTAACCCTAACCTAAATTAACATTAACACTAACATCAACCTGAAAGTTAACCTAACAAAAACTGTAAACCTAACCCTAACCTAACTCTAACCCTAAACATAGCAATAATGCTACCACCAACTAAATGTATCGCACAGCCAAACCCAACAATAAACCTAAAACTGACACGAACGTTAACCTAACACCAACCCTAACCTAACGTTAACTTGAAGATAACCCTAAGCATAACCATAAACTAAGACAAACACTAACACAAACCGTGACTCTAACCAAATCTAACGTGAATCCAACGTAATCTAACACTATGACTAACACTAACACAACTCAAACGTACACCTCACATGATCACCAACCTTAAAGCTACCCTAACAATCCCTAATCTGAACCCTCCACCTAACCGTAACACTAACCATAACCATAACACTAACCCTAACACAAATATTAAGACTAAAGCTAAGCATAACATAACCTTAACCTAAACCTATTCCAATCCATGACACTAACCCTAACCTAAAGTTACATTAACCCTAACATTACCCCTGAAACTTAACCCTAACATAAACACTAACCCCAACCCTAAGCTAATCCTAACACTAAAAGTAACCATAATATTACAACTAACTAAATGTAACACCAGGCAAAACCCAACACGAAAACTAAAACTAACCCAAACCTTAACCTAACACCAATGCTAACCTAACATTAACACTGACACTAAGCCTAACCCAAACCTAACACATGCACTTACCATAACCGTGACTCTAAGCAAACCACAATCTAATGCTAACACTAACACAAACTCAAACCCAAAACCTCACATTATCAAAAACCCTAACGCTAACACTAAGCAATCCCTATTCTGAACCCTCCTCCTAACCATAACAATAACCATAACCATAACACTGACGCTACCACGAATATTAACCCTAATCCTAAGCATATCATAAGCCTAACCTAAACCTATTCCAATCCATAAAACTAACCCTAACCATAACACTAACTCTAAACATAGTGCTAACACAAACACTAAACAGAACACTCATTCTAACCACTAACCCTAACGATAAGATTAACACCAAGTAAACTATAAACCCCACTTAAACTCTAAAAAAAAAACCTAAAACATAACATTAACGCTAAAGTAACACACACCCAAACCCAACGATAACCTTAACCCTAACCCTAAGCCTAACCTAAACTTAACACTAACACTAACACTAATAATAAACGTAATACTAACCTAACCCTAACACAAAGCGTAACCGTATCACTTCACTGACCATACGACAAAAACTAATGCAAACTCTAACCGTAACCCTAAACCCACTAACAAATGCTACCCCTAACACTGACTGTAACCCTGTCATAAACCTCACACTAACCCTAGCACGAAGCCTAACCCTAACGATAACCCTAACCCAAATCCTAAAGTAACGCTCACCATAATGCTCAACCTAACCCTAACCATAAAACTAGCCATAAACCTAACAGAAAGTGAAACCACGGCGTTAAACCCAACCCTACACCTACCACTAAGACTAACGGTTACCATAATCATAACCACTAACCCTAACCCTAAAACTAACAGTAAAATCTAGACATACCACTATCACTGAAAATGACCCTGAGCTATCCATTCCCCTAGCATTAACAGCATCATTATAGGTAATTCACACTAAACAAAACACTAACACTAACCCTAACCTAAACTAACATTAACACTAACATCAACCTGAAAGTTAACCTAACAAAAACTGTAAACCTAACCCTAAACTAACTCTAACCCTAAACATAGCAATAATGCTACCACTAACTAAATGTATCGCACAGCCAAACCCAACAATAAACCTAAAACTGACACGAACGTTAACCTAACACCAACCCTAACCTAACGTTAACTTGAAGATAACCCTAAGCATAACCATAAACTAAGAAAAACACTAACCCAAATCGTGACTCTAACCAAATCTAACGTGACTCTAACCTTAATCTAACACTATGACTAACACTAATACAACTCAAACCCTAAACCTCACATGATCACCAACCTTAAAGCTAAACCTAACAATCACTAATCTGAACCCTCCACCTAACGGTAACACTAACCATAACCATAACACTAACCCTAACACTAATATTAAGACTATAGCTAAGCATAACATAACCTTAACCTAAACCTATTCCAATCCATGACACTAACCCTCACCTAAAGATACATTAACTCTAACCTTAACCCTGAAACTTAACCCTAACATAAACACTAACCCCAACCCTAAGCTAATCCTAACCCTAAAAGTAACCATAATATTACAACTAACTAAATGTAACGCCAGGCAAAACCCAACACGAAAACTAAAACTAACCCAAACCTTAACCTAACACCAATGCTAACCTAACATTAACACTGACACTAAGCCTAACCCAAACCTAACACATGCACTTACCATGACCGTGACTCTAAGCAAACCACAATCTAATGCTAAGAATAACACTAACACAAACTCAAACCCAAAACCTGACATTATCACCAACCCTAACGCTAACACTAAGCAATCCCTATTCTGAACCCTCCTCCTAACCATAACAATAACCATAACCATAACACTAACACTAACACGAATATTAACCCTAATCCTACACATATCATAAGCCTAACCTAAACCTATTCCAATCCATAAAACTAACCCTAACCATAACACTAACTCTAAACATAGTGCTAACACAAACACTAAACAGAACACTCATTCTAACCACTAACCCTAATGATAACATTAACACTAACTAAACTATAAACCCCACTTTAACTCTGAAAGAAAAACCTGAAACCTAACATTAACGCTAAAGTAACACACACACCCAAAACCAACGATAACGTTAACCCTAACCCTAAGCCTAACTTAAACTTAACACTAACACTAACACTAATAATATACATAATACTAACCTAACCCTAACACAAAGCGTAACCGTATCACTTGCCCTGACCATAGGACAAAAACTAATGCAAATTCTAACCGTAACCCGAAACCCACTAACAAACGCTACCCCTAACACTGACTGTAACACTGTCATAAACCTCACACTAACCCTAGCACGAAGCCTAACCCTAACCTTAACCCTAACCCAAATGCTAAAGTAACGCTCACCATAATGCTAAACCTAACCCTAACCATAAAACTAGCCATAAACCTAACAGAAAGTGAAACCACGGCGCTAAACCCAACCCTACACCTACCACTAAGACTAACGGTTACCATAATCATAACCACTAACCCTAACCCTAAAACTAACAGTAAAATCTAGACATACCACTATCACTGAAAATGACCCTGAACTATCCATTCCCCTAGCATTAACAGCATCATTATAGGTAATTCACACTAAACAAAACACTAACACTAACCCTAACCTAAACTAACATTAACACTAACATCAACCTGAAAGTTAACCCTAACAAAAACTGTAAACCTAACCCTAACCTAACTCTAACCCTAAACATAACAATAATGCTCCCACTAAGTAAATGTATTGCACAGCTAAAACCCAACACTAAACCGAAAACTGACACGACGTTAACCTAACACTAACCCTAACCTAACGCTAACCTGACGATAAACCTAAGCATAACCATAAACTAAGAAAAACACTAACCCGAACCGTGACTCTAACCAAATCTAACGTGACTCTAACCTTAATGTAACACTATGACTAACACTAACACAACTCAAACCCTAAACCTCACATGATCACCAACCTTAAAGCTAACTCTAACAATCACTAATCTGAACCCTCCACCTAACCGTAACACTAACCATAACCATAACACTAACCCTAACACTAATATTAAGACTATAGCTAAGCATAACATAACCTTAACCTAAACCTATTCCAATCCATGACACTAACCCTCACCTAAAGATACATTAACTCTAACCTTAACCCTGAAACTTAACCCTAACATAAACACTAACCCCAACCCTAAGCTAATCCTAACCCTAAAAGTAACCATAATATTACAACTAACTAAATGTAACGCCAGGCAAAACCCAACACGAAAACTAAAACTAACCCAAACCTTAACCTAACACCAATGCTAACCTAACTTTAACACTGACTCTAAGCCTAACCCAAACCTAACACATGCACTTACCATGACCGTGACTCTAAGCAAACCACAATCTAATGCTAAGAATAACACTAACACAAACTCAAACCCAAAACCTGACATTATCACCAACCCTAACGCTAACACTAAGCAATCCCTATTCTGAACGCTCCTCCTAACCATAACAATAACCATAACCATAACACTAACACTAACACGAATATTAACCCTAATCCTACGTATATCATAAGCCTAACCTAAACCTATTCCAATCCATAAAACTAACCCTAACCATAACACTAACTCTAAACATAGTGCTAACACAAACACTAAACAGAACACTCATTCTAACCACTAACCCTAATGATAACATTAACACTAACTAAACTATAAACCCCACTTTAACTCTGAAAGAAAAACCTGAAACCTAACATTAACGCTAAAGTACCACACACCCAAAACCAACGATAACGTTAACCCTAACCCTAAGCCTAACTTAAACTTAACACTAACACTAACACTAATAATATACATAATACTAACCTAACCCTAACACAAAGCGTAACCGTATCACTTGCCCTGACCATACAACAAAAACTAATGCAAATTCTAACCGTAACCCGAAACCCACTAACAAACGCTACCCCTAACACTGACTGTAACACTGTCATAAACCTCACACTAACCCTAGCACGAAGCCTAACCCTAACCTTAACCCTAACCCAAATGCTAAAGTAACGCTCACCATAATGCTAAACCTAACCCTAACCATAAAACTAGCCATAAACCTAACAGAAAGTGAAACCACGGCGCTAAACCCAACCCTACACCTACCACTAACCCTAACGCTTACCATAATCATAAGCACTAACCCTAACCCTAAAACTAACAGTAAAATCTAGACATACCACTATCACTTAAACAGACCCTGAACTATCCTTTCCCCTAGCATTAACAGCATCAATATACGTAATGCACACTAAAGCAAAACACTAACTCTAACCCTAACCTAAATTAACATTAACACTAACATCAACCTGAAAGTTAACCTAACAAAAACTGTAAACCTAACCCTAACCTAACTCTAACCCTGAACATAGCAATAATGCTACCACTAACTAAATGTATCGCACAGCCAAAACCCAACACTAAACCTAAAACTGACACGAACGTTAACCCAACACCAACCCTCACCTAATCGTAACCTGATGATAACCCTAAGCATAACCTTAACCTAAGACAAACACTAACCCAAACCGTGACTCTAACGAAATATAACGTGACTCTAACGTAATCTCACACTATGACTAACACTAACACAACTCAAACCCTAAAGCTCACATGATCACCAACCTTAAAGCTAACCCTAACAATCCCTAATTGGAACCCTCCACCTAACCGTAACACTAACCATAACCATAACACTAACCCTAATAAAAATATTAAGACTAAAGCTAAGCATAACATAACCTTAACCTAAACCTATTCCAATCCATGACACTAACCCTTACCTAAAGTTACATTAAACCTAACATTACCCCTGAAACTTAACCCTAACATAAACACTAACCCCAACCCTAAGCTAATCCTAACCCTAAAAGTAACCATAATATTACAACTAACTAAATGTAACACCAGGCAAAACCCAACACGAAAACTAAAACTAACCCAAACCTTAACCTAACACCAATGCTAACCTAACATTAACACTGAACCCTAAGCCTAACCCAAACCTAACACATGCACTTACCATGACCGTGACTCTAAGCAAACCACAATCTAATACTAAGACTAACACGAACACAAACTCAAACCCAAAACCTCACATTATCACCAACCCTAACTCTAACACTAAGCAATCCCTATTCTGAACCCTCCTCCTAACCATAACAATAACCATAACCATAACACTGACGCTACCACGAATATTAACCCTAAACCTAAGCATATCATAAGCCTAACCTAAACCTATTCCAATCCATAAAACTAACCCTAACCATAACACTAACTCTAAACATAGTGCTAACACAAACACTAAACAGAACACTCATTCTAACCACTAACCCTAACGATAACATTAACACTAACTAAACTATAAACCCCACTTTAACTTTAAAAAAAAAACCTGAAACCTAACATTAACGCTAAAGTATCACACACCCAAAACCAACGATAACCTTAACCCTAACTCTAAGCCTAACCTAATCTTAACACTAACACTAACACTAATAATATACATAATACTAACCTAACCCTAACACAAAGCGTAACCGTATCACTTGCCCTGACCATACGACAAAAACTAATGCAAATTCTAACCGTAACCAGAAACCCACTAACAAACGCTACCCCTAACACTGACTGTAACACTGTCATAAACCTCACACTAACCCTAGCACGAAGCCTAACCCTAACCTTAACCCTAACCCAAATGCTAAAGTAACGCTCACCATAATGCTAAACCTAACCCTAACCATAAAACTAGCCATAAACCTAACAGAAAGTGAAACCACGGCGCTAAACCCAACCCTACACCTACCACTAACCCTAACGCTTACCATAATCATAAGCACTAACCCTAACCCTAAAACTAACAGTAAAATCTAGACATACCACTATCACTTAAACAGACCCTGAACTATCCATTCCCCTAGCATTAACAGCATCAATATACGTAATGCACACTAATGCAAAACACTAACTCTAACCCTAACCTAAATTAACATTAACACTAACATCAACCTGAAAGTTAACCTAACAAAAACTGTAAACCTAACCCTAACCTAACTCTAACCCTAAACATAGCAATAATGCTACCACTAACTAAATGTATCGCACAGCCAAACCCAACAATAAACCTAAAACTGACACGAACGTTAACCTAACACCAACCCTAACCTAAGGTTAACTTGAAGATAACCCTAAGCATAACCATAAACTAAGACAAACACTAACACAAACCGTGACTCTAACCAAATCTGACGTGAATCCAACGTAATCTAACACTATGACTAACACTAACACAACTCAAACCCTACACCTCACATGATCACCAACCTTAAAGCTACCCTAACAATCCCTAATCTGAACCCTCCACCTAACCGTAACACTAACCATAACCATAACACTAACCCTAACACAAATATTAAGACTAAAGCTAAGCATAACATAACCTTAACCTAAACCTATTCCAATCCATGACACTAACCCTAACCTAAAGTTACATTAACCCTAACATTACCCCTGAAACTTAACCCTAACATAAACACTAACCCCAACCCTAAGCTAATCCTAACACTAAAAGTAACCATAATATTACAACTAACTAAATGTAACACCAGGCAAAACCCAACACGAAAACTAAAACTAACCCAAACCTTAACCTAACACCAATGCTAACCTAACATTAACACTGACACTAAGCCTAACCCAAACCTAACACATGCACTTACCATAACCGTGACTCTAAGCAAACCACAATCTAATGCTAACACTAACACAAACTCAAACCCAAAACCTCACATTATCACCAACCCTAACGCAAACACTAAGCAATCACAATTCTGAACCCTCCTCCTAACCATAACAATAACCATAACCATAACACTGACGCTAACACGAATATTAACCCTAATCCTAAGCATATCATAAGCCTAACCTAAACCTATTCCAATCCATAAAACTAACCCTAACCATAACACTAACTCTAAACATAGTGCTAACACAAACACTAAACATAACACTCATTCTAACCACTAACCCTAACGATAACATTAACACTAACTAAACTATAAACCCCACTTTAACTTAAAAAAAAAACCTGAAACCTAACATTAACGCTAAAGTATCACACACCCAAAACCAACGATAACCTTAACCCTAACCCTAAGCCTAACCTAATCTTAACACTAACACTAACACTAATAATAAACGTAATACTAACCTAACCCTAACACAAAGCCTAAACGTAACACTTGCCCTGACCATACGACAAAAACTAATGCAAACTCTAACCGTAACCCGAAACCCACTAACAAACGCTACCCCTAACACTGACTGTAACACTGTTATAAACCTCACACTAACCCTAGCACGAAGCCTAACCCTAACGTTAACCCTAACCAAAATCCTAAAGTAACGCTCACCATAATGCTCAACCTAACCCTAACCATAAAACTAGCCAAAAACCTAACAGAAAGTGAAACCACGGTGCTAAACCCAACCCTACACCTACCACTAACCCTAACGCTTACCATAATCATAAGCACTAACCCTAACACTAAAACTAACAGTACCTGAACTATCCATTCCCCTAGCATTACCAGCATCAATATACGTAATGCAAACTAAAGCAAAACACTAACACTAACCCTAACCTAAACTAACATTAACACTAACATCAACCTGAAAGTTAACCCTAACAAAAACTGTAAACCTAACCCTAACCTAACTCTAACCCTAAACATGACAATAATGCTCCCACTAAGTAAATGTATTGCACAGCTAAAACCCAACACTAAACCGAAAACTGACACGAACGTTAACCTAACACTAACCCTAACCTAACGCTAACCTGACGATAAACCTAAGCATAACCATAACCTAAGAAAAACACTAACCGAAACCGTGACTCTAATCAAATCTAAGGTGACTCTAAAGTAATCTAACACTATGACTAACACTAACACAACTCAAACCCTAAACCTCACATGATCACCAACCTTAAAGCTAACCCTAACAATCCCTAATCTGAACCCTCCACCTAACCATAACACTAACCATAACAATAACACTAACCCTAACACTAATATTAAGACTAAAGCTAAGCATAACATAACCTTAACCTAAACCTATTCCAATCCATGACACTAACCCTAACCTAAAGTTACATTAACCCTAACATTAACCCTGAAACTTAACCCTAACATAAACACTAACCCCAACACTAAGCTAATCCTAACCCTAAAAGTAACAATAATATTACAACTAACTAAATGTAACGCCAGCCAAGCCTAACACGAAAACTAAAACTAACCCAAATCTTAACCTAACACCAATCCTAACCTAACACTAACACTGAACCGTAAGCCTAACCCAAACCTAACACATGCACTTACCATGACCGTGACTCTAAGCAAACCACAATCTAATGCTAAGACTAACACGAACACAAACTCAAACACAAAACCTCACATTATCACCATCCCTAACGCTAACACTAAGCAATCCCTATTCTGAACCCTCCTCCTAACCATAACAATAACCATAACCATAACACTGACGCTACCACGAATATTAACCCTAATCCTACACATATCATAAGCCTAACCTAAACCTATTCCAATCCATAAAACTAACCCTAACCATAACACTAACTCTAAACATAGTGCTAACACAAACACTAAACAGAACACTCATTCTAACCACTAACCCTAATGATAACATTAACACTAACTAAACTATAAACCCCACTTTAACTCTAAAAAAAAAACCTGAAACCTAACATTAACGCTAAAGTAACACACACCCAAAACCCAACAATAACCTTAACCCTAACCCTAAGCCTAACCTAAACTTAACACTAACACTAACACTAATAATATACATAATACTAACCTAACCCTAACACAAAGCATAACCGTATAACTTGACCTGACCATACGACAAAAACTAATGCAAACTCTAACCGTAACCCCAAACCCACTAACAAACGCTACCACTAACACTGACTGTAACCCTGTCATAAACGTCACACTAACCCTAGCACGAAGCCTAACCCTAACCTTAACCCTAACCCAAATCCTAAAGTAACGCTCACCATAATGCTAAACCTAACCCTATACATAAAACTAGCCATAAACCTAACAGAAAGTGAAACCACGGCGCTAAACCCAACCCTACACCTACCACTAACCCTAACGCTTACCATAATCGTAAGCACTAACCCTAACCCTAAAACTAACAGTAAAATCTAGACATACCACTATCACTTAAACTGACCCTGAACTATCTATTCCCCTAGCATTAACAGCATCAATATACGTAATGCACACTAAAGCAAAAACACTAACACTAACCCTAACCTAAACTAACATTAAGACTAACATCAACCTGAAAGTTAACCCTAACAAAAACTGTAAATCTAACCCTAACCTATCTCTAACCCTAAACATAACAATAATGCTACCACCTACTAAATGTATCGCACAGCCAAAACCCAACACTAAATCTAAAACTGACACGAACGTTAACCTAACACCAACCCTAACCTAAAGCTAACACTGACGATAACCCTAAGCATAACCATTACCTAAGACAAACACTAACCCAAACCGTGACTCTAACCAAATCTAACGTGACTCTAACGTAATCTATCACTATGACTAACACTAACACAACTAAAACCATAAACCTCACATGATCACCAACCTTAAAGCTAACCCTAACAATCCCTAATCTGAACCCTCCACCGAACCGTAACACTAACCATAACCATAACACTAACCTTAACACTAATATTAAGACTAAACCTAAGCATAACATAACCTTAACCTAAAACTATTCCAATCCTTGACACTAACCCTAACCTAACCCTGAAACTTAACCCTAACATAAACACTAACCCCAACCCTAAGCTAATCCTAACCCTAAAAGTAACCATAATACTACAACTAACTAAATGTAATGCCCAGCCAAAACCCAACACAAAAACTAAAACTAACCCAAACCTTTACCTAACACCAATCCTAACACTAACACTGAACCCTAAGCCTAACCCAAACCTAACACATGCACTTACCATAACCGTGACTCTAAGCAAACCACAATCTAATGCTAAGACTAACACTAACACAAACTCATACCCAAAACCTCACATTATCACCAACCCTAACGATAACACTAAGCAATCCCTATTCTGAACCCTCCTCCTAACCATAACAATAACCATAACCATAACACTAACGCTAACCCGAATATTAACCCTAATCCTAAGCATATCATAAGCCTAACCTAAACCTATTCCAATCCATAAAACTAACCCTAACCATAACACTAACTCTAAACATAGTGCTAACACAAACACTAAACAGAACACTCATTCTAACCACTAACCCTAATGATAACATTAACACTAACTAAACTATAACCTAAATTTACCTCTAAAAAAAACCTGAAACCTAACCCTACCACTAATAATAACGCTAAAGTAGCACGAACCCATAA
Source organism: Phodopus roborovskii (assembly GCF_943737965.1). Classification (NCBI taxonomy): domain Eukaryota; kingdom Metazoa; phylum Chordata; class Mammalia; order Rodentia; family Cricetidae; genus Phodopus; species Phodopus roborovskii. The sequence continues at coordinate 95,953 of NW_026127020.1, read as the reverse complement.
CCCAACAATAACCTTAACTCTAACCCTAGGCCTAACCTAAAGTTAACACTAAAACTAACACTAATAATAAACCTAACCCTAACACAAAGCATAACCGTATCACTTGATCTGACCATACTACTAAACCAATGCAAACTTTGACCTTATCCCTAAACGAACTAAGAAACACTACCCCTAATACTAACTGTAACCCTAACAAAATCGAACGGTAACCATAACAAGAAGCCTAACCCTAACCTAAACCCTAACCCAAATACTAAACTAACGGTCACCATAATGCTAAAGCTAACCCTAACCATATAACTAACCATAACCTTAAGAGATAGTGTAACCACGGCGATAAACCAACCCTACACTTAACAATAACCCTTATTCTTACCATAATCTTAACCACTAACCCTATACCTAAAACTAACACTATAAATCTAGACATACCACTATCACTTAAACTGACCCTGAACTATCCATTACACTAGCATTAACAGTATCACTTTACGTATTGCAATTAAAACAAAATACTAACACGAACCCTAACCTAAACTAACATTAACACTAACATCAAACTGAAATTTAACCCTAACAAAAACTGTAAACCTAACCCTAACCTAACTCTAACCGTAACATAACAATAATGCTACCACTAACTAAATGTTTCACACAGCCAAAACATAACACTAAACCTAAAATTAACACGAACGTTAACCTAACACCAACGCTAACCTAACGCTAACACTGACGATAACCCTAAGCATAACCATAAGCTAGGACAAACACTAAACCAATCCGTGACTCTAACCAAACTGTAATCTAACACTAAGTCTAACACTAACATAACACAAACCCTAAACCTCACATTATCACCCACGTTAAAGCTAACCCTAACCATCCCTACTCTGAACCCTCCACCTAACCATAACACTAACCATAACCATAATACCATAGCACAGCTACATCCCTGCAGCCCCTCTGGGGTTGTCTTAGCAGCACGTGGCCCCTAATAAGACCCCTCCACTGATTGTCTTGCATTTTGCCATCCATAGTTGCCCAGCCTCCACTGCCTGGTGTCCTCACCTGCAATGGCCGCCTTGGGTTGGTAGCTGGAGAAGACCTTGCTGTCTGTCAGATGGGTGAGCATGGCCACTGTGTGTCCAAGCAGGATCCCCATACCCAGCATCATCAGCAGCATGAAGAAGTAGAGAACTGACCACAGCTGGGACACTTCCATGCTTCTAATGGCCTCAGTGTAGACGATAAAGACCAGGCCCATGCCCTGGACAGCCTGCAGATGATTAATAGACACCAGATACTCGTGTGAGTCAGAGGGGACAAGAGTGGAACACCATAGTTCGGACGTGGAAGGTCTCTCCTCCATGTGTTGCTGCACACTTCCAGGTGTGTAACTGTAACACCAAAAATAAAAACCCAGATACAGATATTGGGGTTCAAGCATCAAGCTGAAGGTCAGAGCAGCAGAGCCGCCAAGACACTAGCCCTTACTTCTACCTCAGTCTAAAAGGGGGTGATCCTGTCCCTGCAAGATCTCTAGCAAACCTCAGAATGCTGCCTCTCCTCAGGGTGCCTAGAGACCAAATCTCACAATGCAGCCTGAGACATTGGGTTTCTGTTTTTTATATGCCTCTCTAGAGCTGGGATTAAAGGCATGAGCTCTGGTAATCTTATAGACTGATTCACTCTAGTGTATCCCTGGGGGGTTTCAAACTCACAGAAATCCACCCAAAGCGTGTGCCACCACTGCCTGGCTAGCTGGTATGGATGCTGGGATTAAAGGTATGTGTCACCTTTGGCTGATTGCAATAGCTTTTGACTGGCTTTGCTTTTTGAATCCTCGGGCAAGCTTTGACAAATCATACATAATATATCACCACATATAAATTTGTGGACTTTCAGAGCTGGGCTCTCACTGGAGATAGTAGACCATTGGGTGAGTGCCTTGAAGTTTTGTAGCCCGCTGTCACTTCCTGTCTGTTCTTGGCTTCCTTGCCCATCAATAGTTAGAGTCTTAGGCTCATGAGTCTATTGTCATGAATTGTACAATCCTTCTCCACCATGATAGATTGTACCTCTCACTCAGGAGAGCAAAATAAGTACCTCCCTCATGACCGCGTTAGGTATTTGGTTATAGCAACACAATTTTTTATTGAACGATACATAAATGTAAATAAGCTCAGTGGAGTAAGCACAGTGGGAATAGTAGGCTTCAGAAACAGATAAGTATAACATGACTCTGAGATTTTTAACTGAATATTAGATATCACACGACAATTATTTCACTATTATTAGCAGGAGCCATCAATTCTAAACAATGTCCGTGTTAAAATACTCCCTATTGGGCTACTCTGATCTCACTTTCCTGCCCCTGACTACCACCGAAAGCAACACATCAAAGACAATTGGAATCAATGACTTAGAAACAACAATAGTGTTTTCAATGATTAACATAATTATTGGTTTAAATGGTCACTGTAATGTTAATATTGGATTAGTTATGGCTGAAGAGAGAAGGAGTAGACAGGGAGTTATTTCTCATGGTAATTTTATTCAATCAAATGTAGTTTGACTGAAATATGCAAAAATTAGACTAATGGTGTCTGTATACACTGTGAACCTTATTCTATCTTGATGTGTAATGGACTTCAATCGCAGAACAAGCTGCTGAACCTCAGATAATCACATCAGCTAGCCTGTGCGTGCCAGGTAGCCAACTGCTTGAAACAAGGTTCAAAAAAAGCAAATACAAGTTTTACCCAACGAGCACTCTGTATACATCATTGCCATTTTCTTTTTAAAATTTATATTTTATATGCATTGGTGTTTTTGCTTGCATGCATGTGTGTGCATGTGTGTGCGCGTGCGGGGTGTGTGTGTGTGTGTTTGTGTATGTGTGTGAGACAGACAGACCGAGAGAGAGAGACACAAACACACACACAGAGAGAGAGAGAGGGAGAGAGAGAGAGAGAGAGAGAGAGAGAAATCCTCTGAAGGTTGAGTTAAAGGTAGCTGTAGCATGCCTTGTGGGTGCTGAGAATAGAACCCATGTCCTCTGGAAAACCAGCTAGTTTTCTGAACCACTGAGCCTCATGTCCACTTTCTATACATTATTTTCTTTTCTTTTGGTATCCTGCACATGTTAGGGTAGAACATGTTTAATTTCATTTTGCCCAGTATGTTTTCTCACTATAGAGTCATGCCAGTTAAGGTCTATGAGAGTAATTCTGTCTTACCTGTCTCTCTCCATGCCCTCCTCCTGCCTCCACCCCCTCCCCTTTGGAGTTAGCTGGCTGAGGCAGAGCAAGGAGACTTCTGTTACTGACAGCCACTAGGTGGTGCTGCTGCCTCCTGAATGAGCCAAAGCTTCCTCCTGTCTGCTGTTTGGGTCACCAGCAGAAGTGCAAGATTCCCTGAGTTCCTACCTCCTCCCCATTGCTTTACATCATTTCTAGGATATATCTGTGTCCCTTCTTCAGTCACCCCAAGAGCTGAGGTCCTGGCCTCTCTTTGACTTTATTCTAATCTGAAACATCCACTTCCTGGCCTGTCCCGTTCTCCCTGAAAACTGGCATTTTTTTTCTAGATGACCATGTAAACTTCTTAACCTTGGGTGATCCAGAAACTGGTCACCATATCTTTAAAAGCCTGAAAATGTCATAAGCTGAGGGAGTGCATAAGAGTAGAGGATAAAATAAGTCAGTTTGGAAATGCCACAAATTATAAGCCTTTTCTTTGGTTCACAAACCTTTTCATGGCTGAATACTTGCGAGGGTTGTGGGAAAGGGGGGAGCCACCATTCTCAATACCTAACTTACTGGAGATGACTCAGTATGTCATGGGACCATGGCTCTTCTTCAAGAGACAGTGGGGAGTGTTTCCAATGGCAGCCTGCCGTTTAGGCGTCTGGCTGGTTTTTACCTAAACCAAAACCATCAGAAAAATCTAAGGTAGAGGAAGGCATGGCACAGCTCTTTGACCCAGATCACACCCAAACAACCTCTGAATCCCCTTATATGACCTCACTCAACAGGGCTGGGTGAGTGGAGGGCATGAGTTTCCCCAGGGTTCCTTGTTGCTGCTGTTGCTGCTGCTGGTGCTTGGCAGAAATTTGGAAATCCAAACACCCCACCAGTGGTTCTCAGCATGTAGTCCCAGAACACCAAGGAATGTCTGAGATGTTGGACTTCAACCCAGGCCCCCTCGCTTAAAACATCTTCAAGCACTCGTCCAGTTTTCACAAGATACCCCTATGATATGATAACGCCCAGGCTTGGAGGCTGCCCTAATTAGGAATATCGGCCCCAGAAATATATCCCATCACCGGGGAGGTAAAACATATCCCAGTGCTGGCCAGGGCAACAAGGTAAAAAAACTGACACGTCCATGGGCTGTCTTTTCAAACTGGACTCCAGTCAGGTTTCTTGAAAAGCTCTGATGGTGGAAGATCACAGAATCTAGTCCTGGAGACTGAGTCCCATCCCAGAAAGCCACAAATAGAGCAGGGCTAGCAGGCAAACACACCACGATACAACATGGGAAAGGAAAAAAAAAAAAAAGAGAAAACGTTTAGAAAAAGAAACTGTTGGATACAGGTAAACTGAGGAAGTAAGTGATAGCTGAGATCAGAGGGCAGAGACTAAACTGCCAGTTCTGGTATCTAAAACTGAAATGCGCATAGAGGAAAGATGATTTTCTTCTGGATGTTTCCCTACAGATTCTCTGCCCTCTATAGCAGGCAGGTTCTGGAGTCTCCTTACCTCTTTAGCCCATAAACTTAGCACACAGCTAGGATCTCCACCACGATGCGGAGCAGCAGGGACAGCGTGCCTGCAGTGTCATTGAAGATGTCAAACCAGTATTTCCCAGCCTCTATGGTGAACTCTATGCCGATGGCACAGTTGATGTGGCACACTTGACCAGGAGCACCAGATTGCAGCTCATCTCTCTGAGACTCCCTGAGTCATCCCACATTAGATGTCAACAAGAGCCATAGATACCTAGGTTTGCTGTGGAGGGCGAGTCCCCACATCAGCTTTAAGGGCTGCTTTGCAGGGGATTTCATAGCAGGAAAACAACAACAGTTAGGTTGTTGCACTTTAGGGGACATCATAATGGCTGAAAGTCTAGGAATGCTGAACATACCAAAACATAGACCTTGAGACTGTGAGAATTGGACTGAAATGTGGTGTGGGGTCCTAGAGAAGGATTGGTTTGGGAGGAAATTACAATTTACATAGCTGCTATCACTTGCTTGGGTCTGGTCATCAACCTTAGCAGATTAAGCCTCCAAAGTAGTAGTCAGGGATCCCTTGTATACCGGGATGTCAGGGCTTAGTGTTGTCTGATATCTCCCTGTAGTACAACATGGCAGAGTCAATATTTGACTCTTTCCAGGTTTTCGTCTGACTTCCCAAGGCTTTGCATGGTGACTCTGAATTCATAGTAGCCCTTCCCACTGCCATACCATATTATGTCAAACACTGGGTTGCTCCCTCAGGAGATGATTAAGTGCTGGATTGAAAGCTACATGCATTTGTACAGTGGACCACAGTATCCCAATTTATGAAAAAAAATACCAAGTGCTATCAAGCTTCGAGGAACGGGGAAGAGGATACTTCCCACATGATAACTAGGACATGTGATCAGAAGTGACATTATCTATCATGGACATAGTGCCATCAGAGGCACATGAGGGCTTTCATGATCCTGGCTGGGTGGCAAGGTGGTGAAATAAAAAATGGGTCTCTGTGGTGCATATTGCATGTGCATACAGCTCCTAGAAAAACTGATCCAAGTGGAGCTGAGTATCACCATTGCAGGAGCACAGCTACATCCCTGCAGCCCCTCTGGGGTTGTCTTAGCAGCACGTGGCCCCTAATAAGACCCCTCCACTGATTGTCTTGCATTTTGCCATCCATAGTTGCCCAGCCTCCACTGCCTGGTGTCCTCACCTGCAATGGCCGCCTTGGGTTGGTAGCTGGAGAAGACCTTGCTGTCTGTCAGATGGGTGAGCATGGCCACTGTGTGTCCAAGCAGGATCCCCATACCCAGCATCATCAGCAGCATGAAGAAGTAGAGAACTGACCACAGCTGGGACACTTCCATGCTTCTAATGGCCTCAGTGTAGACGATAAAGACCTAGCCCATGCCCTGGACAGCCTGCAGATGATTAATAGACACCAGATACTCGTGTGAGTCAGAGGGGACAAGAGTGGAACACCATAGTTCGGACGTGGAAGGTCTCTCCTCCATGTGTTGCTGCACACTTCCAGGTGTGTAACTGTAACACCAAAAATAAAAACCCAGATACAGATATTGGGGTTCAAGCATCAAGCTGAAGGTCAGAGCAGCAGAGCCGCCAAGACACTAGCACTTACTTCTACCTCAGTCTAAAAGGGGGTGATCCTGTCCCTGCAAGATCTCTAGCAAACCTCAGAATGCTGCCTCTCCTCAGGGTGCCTAGAGACCAAATCTCACAATGCAGCCTGAGACATTGGGTTTCTGTTTTTTATATGCCTCTCTAGAGCTGGGATTAAAGGCATGAGCTCTGGTAATCTTATAGACTGATTCACTCTAGTGTATCCCTGGGGGGTTTCAAACTCACAGAAATCCACCCAAAGCGTGTGCCACCACTGCCTGGCTAGCTGGTATGGATGCTGGGATTAAAGGTATGTGTCACCTTTGCCTGATTGCAATAGCTTTTGACTGGCTTTGCTTTTTGAATCCTCGGGCAAGCTTTGACAAATCATACATAATATATCACCACATATAAATTTGTGGACTTTCAGAGCTGGGCTCTCACTGGAGATAGTAGACCATTGGGTGAGTGCCTTGAAGTTTTGTAGCATGCTGTCACTTCCTGTCTGTTCTTGGCTTCCTTGCCCATCAATAGTTAGAGTCTTAGGCTCATGAGTCTATTGTCATGAATTGTACAATCCTTCTCCACCATGATAGATTGTACCTCTCACTCAGGAGAGCAAAATAAGTACCTCCCTCATGACCGCGTTAGGTATTTGGTTATAGGAACACAATTTTGTATTGAACGATACATAAATGTAAATAAGCTCAGTGGAGTAAGCACAGTGGGAATAGTAGGCTTCAGAAACAGATAAGTATAACATGACTCTGAGATTTTTAACTGAATATTAGATATCACACGACAATTATTTCACTATTATTAGCAGGAGCCATCAATTCTAAACAATGTCCGTGTTAAAATACTCCCTATTGGGCTACTCTGATCTCACTTTCCTGCCCCTGACTACCACCGAAAGCAACACATCAAAGACAATTGGAATCAATGACTTAGAAACAACAATAGTGTTTTCAATGATTAACATAATTATTGGTTTAAATGGTCACTGTAATGTTAATATTGGATTAGTTATGGCTGAAGAGAGAAGGAGTAGACAGGGAGTTATTTCTCATGGTAATTTTATTCAATCAAATGTAGTTTGACTGAAATATGCAAAAATTAGACTAATGGTGTCTGTATACACTGTGAACCTTATTCTATCTTGATGTGTAATGGACTTCAATCGCAGAACAAGCTGCTGAACCTCAGATAATCACATCAGCTAGCCTGTGCGTGCCAGGTAGCCAACTGCTTGAAACAAGGTTCAAAAAAGCAAATACAAGTTTTACCCAACGAGCACTCTGTATACATCATTGCCATTTTCTTTTTAAAATTTATATTTTATATGCATTGGTGTTTTTGCTTGCATGCATGTGTGTGCATGTGTGTGTGCGTGCGTGTGTGTGTGTGTGTGTGTTTGTGTATGTGTGTGAGACAGACAGACCGAGAGAGAGAGACACAAACACACACACAGAGAGAGAGAAATCCTCTGAAGGTTGAGTTAAAGGTAGCTGTAGCATGCCTTGTGGGTGCTGAGAATAGAACCCATGTCCTCTGGAAAACCAGCTAGTTTTCTGAACCACTGAGCCTCATGTCCACTTTCTATACATTATTTTCTTTTCTTTTGGTATCCTGCACATGTTAGGGTAGAACATGTTTAATTTCATTTTGCCCAGTATGTTTTCTCACTATAGAGTCATGCCAGTTAAGGTCTATGAGAGTAATTCTGTCTTACCTGTCTCTCTCCATGCCCTCCTCCTGCCTCCACCCCCCTCCCCTTTGGAGTTAGCTGGCTGAGGCAGAGCAAGGAGACTTCTGTTACTGACAGCCACTAGGTGGTGCTGCTGCCTCCTGAATGAGCCAAAGCTTCCTCCTGTCTGCTGTTTGGGTCACCAGCAGAAGTGCAAGATTCCCCTAGTTCCTACCTCCTCCCCATTGCGTTACATCATTTCTAGGATATATCTGTGTCCCTTCTTCAGTCACCCCAAGAGCTGAGGTCCTGGCCTCTCTTTGACTTTATTCTAATCTGAAACATCCACTTCTGGCCTGTCCCGTTCTCCCTGAAAACTGGCATTTTTTTTTCTAGATGACCATGTAAACTTCTTAACCTTGGGTGATCCAGAAACTGGTCACCATATCTTTAAAAGCCTGAAAATGTCATAAGCTGAGGGAGTGCATAAGAGTAGAGGATAAAATAAGTCAGTTTGGAAATGCCACAAATTATAAGCCTTTTCTTTGGTTCACAAACCTTTTCATGGCTGAATACTTGCGAGGGTTGTGGGAAAGGGGGGAGCCACCATTCTCAATACCTAACTTACTGGAGATGACTCAGTATGTCATGGGACCATGGCTCTTCTTCAAGAGACAGTGGGGAGTGTTTCTCAATGGACAGCCTGCCGTTTAGAGCGTCATGGCTGGTTTTTACCTAAACCAAAACCATCAGAAAAATCTAAGGTAGAGGAAGGCATGGCACAGCTCTTTGACCCAGATCACACCCAAACAACCTCTGAATCCCCTTATATGACCTCACTCAACAGGGCTGGGTGAGTGGAGGGCATGAGTTTCCCCAGGGTTCCTTGTTGCTGCTGTTGCTGCTGCTGGTGCTTGGCAGAAATTTGGAAATCCAAACACCCCACCAGTGGTTCTCAGCATGTAGTCCCAGAACACCAAGGAATGTCTGAGATGTTGGACTTCAACCCAGGCCCCCTCGCTTAAAACATCTTCAAGCACTCGTCCAGTTTTCACAAGATACCCCTATGATATGATAACGCCCAGGCTTGGAGGCTGCCCTAATTAGGAATATCGGCACCAGAAATATATCCCATCACCGGGGAGGTAAAACATATCCCAGTGCTGGCCTGGGCAACAAGGTAAAAAAACTGACACGTCCATGGGCTGTCTTTTCAAACTGGACTCCAGTCAGGTTTCTTGAAAAGCTCTGATGGTGGAAGATCACAGAATCTAGTCCTGGAGACTGAGTCCCATCCCAGAAAGCCACAAATAGAGCAGGGCTAGCAGGCAAACACACCACGATACAACATGGGAAAGGGAAAAAAAAAAAGAAACGTTTAGAAAAAGTAACTGTTGGATACAGGTAAACTGAGGAAGTAAGTGATAGCTGAGATCAGAGGGCAGAGACTAAACTGCCAGTTCTGGTATCTAAAACTGAAATGCGCATAGAGGAAAGATGATTTTCTTCTGCATGTTTCCCTACAGATTCTCTGCCCTCTATAGCAGGCAGGTTCTGGAGTCTCCTTACCTCTTTAGCCCATACACTTAGCACACAGCCTGGATCTCCACCACCATGCGGAGCAGCAGGGACAGCGTGCCTGCAGCGTCATTGAAGATGTCAAACCAGTATTTCCCAGCCTCTATGGTGAACTCTATGCCAATGGCACAGTTGATGTGGCACACCTGACCAGGAGCACCAGATTGCAGCTCACCTCTCTGAGACTCCCTGAGTCATCCCACATTAGATGTCAACAAGAGCCATAGATACCTAGGTTTGCTGTGGAGGGCGAGTCCCCACATCAGCTTTAAGGGCTGCTTTGCAGGGGATTTCATAGCAGGAAAACAACAACAGTTAGGTTGTTGCACTTTAGGGGACATCATAATGGCTGAAAGTCTAGGAATGCTGAACATACCAAAACATAGCCCTTGAGACTGTGAGAATTGGACTGAAATGTGGTGTGGGGTCCTAGAGAAGGATTGGTTTGGGAGGAAATTACAATTTACATAGCTGCTATCACTTGCTTGGGTCTGGTCATCAACTTTAGCAGATTAAGCCTCCAAAGTAGTAGTCAGGGATCCCTTGTGTACCGGGATGTCAGGGCTTAGTGTTGTCTGATATCTCCCTGTAGTACAACATGGCAGAGTCAATATTTGACTCTTTCCAGGTTTTCGTCTGACTTCCCAAGGCTTTGCATGGTGCCTCTGAATTCATAGTAGCCTTTCCCACTGCCATACCATATTATGTCAAACACTGGGTTGCTCTCTCAGGAGATGATTAAGTGCTAGATTGAGAGCTACATGCATTTGTACAGTGGACCACAGTGTCCCAATTTATGAAAAAAAAAATACCAAGTGCTATCAAGCTTCGAGGAACGGGGAAGAGGATACATCCCACATGATAACTAGGACATGTGATCAGAAGTGACATTATCTATCATGGACATAGTGCCATCAGAAGCACATGAGGGTTTTCATGATCCTGGCTGGGTGGCAAGGTGGTGAAATAAAAAAATGGGTCTCTGTGGTGCATATTGCATGTGCAAACAGCTCCTAGAAAAACTGATCCAAGTGGAGCTGAGTATCACCATTGCAGGAGCACAGCTACATCCCTGCAGCCCCTCTGGGGTTGTCTTAGCAGCACGTGGCCCCTAATAAGACCCCTCCACTGATTGTCTTGCATTTTGCCATCCATAGTTGCCCAGCCTCCACTGCCTGGTGTCCTCACCTGCAATGGCCGCCTTGGGTGGGTAGCTGGAGAAGACCTTGCTGTCTGTCAGATGGGTGAGCATGGCCACTGTGTGTCCAAGCAGGATCCCCATACCCAGCATCATCAGCAGCATGAAGAAGTAGAGAACTGACCACAGCTGGGACACTTCCATGCTTCTAATGGCCTTAGTGTAGACCATAAAGGCCAGGCCCATGCCCTGGACAGCCTGCAGATGATTAATAGACACCAGATACTCGTGTGAGTCAGAGGGGACAAGAGTGGAACACCATAGTTCGGTGTGGAAGGTCTCTCCTCCATGTGTTGCTGCACACTTCCAGGTGTGTAACTGTAACACCAAAAATAAAAACCCAGATACAGATATTGGGGTTCAAGCATCAAGCTGAAGGTCAGAGCAGCAGAGCCGCCAAGACACTAGCACTTACTTCTACCTCAGTCTAAAAGGGGGTGATCCTGTCCCTGCAAGATCTCTAGCAAACCTCAGAATGCTGCCTCTCCTCAGGGTGCCTAGAGACCAAATCTCACAATGCAGCCTGAGACATTGGGTTTCTGTTTTTTATATGCCTCTCTAAAGCTGGGATTAAAGGCATGAGCTCTAGTAATCTTATAGACTGATTCACTCTAGTGTATCCCTGGGGGGTTTCAAACTCACAGAAATCCACCCAAAGCGTGTGCCACCACTGCCTGGCTAGCTGGTATGGATGCTGGGATTAAAGGTATGTGTCACCTTTGCCTGATTGCAATAGCTTTTGACTGGCTTTGCTTTTTGAATCCTCGGGCAAGCTTTGACAAATCATACATAATATATCACCACATATAAATTTGTGGACTTTCAGAGCTGGGCTCTCACTGGAGATAGTAGACCATTGGGTGAGTGCCTTGAAGTTTTGTAGCACGCTGTCACTTCCTGTCTGTTCTTGGCTTCCTTGCCCATCAATAGTTAGAGTCTTAGGCTCATGAGTCTATTGTCATGAATTGTACAATCCTTCCCTACCATGATAGATTGTACCTCTCACTCAGGAGAGCAAAATAAGTACCTCCCTCATGACCGCGTTAGGTATTTGGTTATAGCAACACAATTTTTTATTGAACGATACATAAATGTAAATAAGCTCAGTGGAGTAAGCACAGTGGGAATAGTAGGCTTCAGAAACAGATAAGTATAACATGACTCTGAGATTTTTAACTGAATATTAGATATCACACGACAATTATTTCACTATTATTAGCAGGAGCCATCAATTCTAAACACTGTCCGTGTTAAAATACTCCCTATTGGGCTACTCTGATCTCACTTTCCTGCCCCTGACTACCACCGAAAGCAACACATCAAAGACAATTGGAATCAATGACTTAGAAACAACAATAGTGTTTTCAATGATTAACATAATTATTGGTTTAAATGGTCACTGTAATGTTAATATTGGATTAGTTATGGCTGAAGAGAGAAGGAGTAGACAGGGAGTTATTTCTCATGGTAATTCTATTCAATCAAATGTAGTTTGACCGAAATATGCTAAAATTAGACTAATGGTGTCTGTATACACTGTGAACCTTATTCTATCTTGATGTGTAATGGACTTCAATCCTAGAACAAGCTGCTGAATCTCAGATAATCACATCAGCTAGCCTGTGCGTGCCAGGTAGCCAACTGCTTAAAACAAGGTTCAAAAAAGCAAATACAAGTTTTACCCAGCGAGCACTCTGTATACATCATTGCCATTTTCTTTTTAAAATTTTATTTTATATGCATTGGTGGTTTGCTTGCATGCATGTGTGTGCATGTGTGTGTGCGTGTGTGTGTGTGCGTGTGTGTGTTTGTGTATGTGTGTGAGACAGATAGACAGAGAGAGACACACACACACACACACACACACACACACAGAGAGAGAGAGAGAGAGAGAGAGAGAGAGAGAGAGAGAGAGAGAAATCCTCTGAAGGTTGAGTTAAAGGTAGCTGTAGCATGCCATGTGGGTGCTGAGAATAGAACCCATGTCCTCTGGAAAAGCAGCTAGTTTTCTGAACCACTGAGCCTCATGTCCACTTTCTATACATTATTTTCTTTTCTTTTGGTATCCTGCACATGTTAGGGTAGAACATGTTTAATTTCATTTTGCCCAGTATGTTTTCTAACTATAGAGTCAAGCCAATTAAGGTCTATGTGAGTAATTCTGTCTTACCTGTCTCTCTCCATGCCCTCCTCCTGCCTCCACCCCCTCCCCTTTGGAGTTAGCTGGCTGAGGCAGAGCAAGGAGACTTCTGTTACTGACAGCCACTAGGTGGTGCTGCTGCCTCCTGAATGAGCCAAAGCTTCCTCCTGTCTACTGTTTGGGTCACCAGCAGAAGTGCTAGATTCCCCGAGTTCCTACCTCCTCCCCATTGCTTTACATCACTTCTAGGATATATCTGTGTCCCTTCTTCAGTCACCCCAAGAGCTGAGGTCCTGGCCTCTCTTTGACTTTATTCTAATCTGAAACATCCACTTCCTGGCCTGTCCCGTTCTCCCTGAAAACTGGCATTTTTTTTCTAGATGACCATTTAAACTTCTTAACCTTGGGTGATCCAGAAACTGGTCACCATATCTTTTAAAGCTTGAAAATGTCATAAGCTGAGGGAGTGCATAATAGTAGAGGATAAAATAAGTCAGTTTGGAAACGCCACAAATTATAAGCCTTTTCTTTGGTTCACAAACCTTTTCATGGCTGAATACTTGCGAGGGTTGTGGGAAAGGGGGGAGCCACCATTCTCAATACCTAACTTACTGGAGATGACTCAGTATGTCATGGGACCCTGGCTCTTCTTCAAGAGACAGTGGGGAGTGTTTCTCAATGGACAGCCTGCCGTTTAGAGTGTCATGGCTGGTTTTTACCTAAACCAAAACCATCAGAAAAATGTAAGGTAGAGGAAGGCATGGCACAGCTCTTTGACCCAGATCACACCCAAACAACCTCTGAATCCCCTTATATGACCTCACTCAACAGGGCTGGGTGAGTGGAGGGCATGAGTTTCCCCAGGGTTCCTTGTTGCTGCTGCTGGTGCTGCTGGTGCTTGGCAGAAAATTGGAAATCCAAACACCCCACCAGTGGTTCTCAGCATGTAGTCCCAGAACACCAAGGAATTTCTGAGATGTTGGACTTCAACCCAGGCCCCCTCGCTTAAAACATCTTCAGGCACTCGTCCAGTTTTCACAAGATACCCCTATGATATGATAACGCCCAGGCTTGGAGGCTGCCTAATTAGGAATATCGGCACCAGAAATATATCCCATCACCGGGGAGGTAAAACATATCCCAGTGCTGGCCAGGGCAACAAGGTAAAAAAACTGACACGTCCATGGGCTGTCTTTTCAAACTGGACTCCAGTCAGGTTTCTTGAAAAGCTCTGATGGTGCAAGATCACAGAATCTAGTCCTGGAGACTGAATCCCATCCCAGAAAGCCACAAATAGAGCAGGGCTAGCAGGCAAACACACCAGGATACAACATGGGAAAGGAAAAAAAAAAAAACGTTTAGAAAAAGAAACTGTTGGATACAGGTAAACTGAGGAAGTAAGTGATAGCTGAGATCAGAGGGCAGAGACTAAACTGCCAGTTCTGGTATCTAAAACTGAAATGCGCATAGAGGAAAGATGATTTTCTTCTGGATGTTTCCCTACAGATTCTCTGCCCTCTATAGCAGGCAGGTTCTGGAGTCTCCTTACCTCTTTAGCCCATACACTTAGCACACAGCTAGGATCTCCACCACCATGCGGAGCAGCAGGGACAGCGTGCCTGCAGCGTCATTGAAGATGTCAAACCAGTATTTCCCAGCCTCTATGGTGAACTCTATGCCGATGGCACAGTTGATGTGGCACACCTGACCAGGAGCACCAGATTGCAGCTCACCTCTCTGAGACTCCCTGAGTCATCCCACATTAGATGTCAACAAGAGCCATAGATACCTAGGTTTGCTGTGGAGGGCGAGTCCCCACATCAGCTTTAAGGGCTGCTTTGCAGGGGATTTCATAGCAGGAAAACAACAACAGTTAGGTTGTTGCACTTTAGGGGACATCATAATGGCTGAAAGTCTAGGAATGCTGAACATACCAAAACATAGACCTTGAGACTGTGAGAATTGGACTGAAATGTGGTGTGGGGTCCTAGAGAAGGATTGGTTTGGGAGGAAATTACAATTTACATAGCTGCTATCACTTGCTTGGGTCTGGTCATCAACCTTAGCAGATTAAGCCTCCAAAGTAGTAGTCAGGGATCCCTTGTGTACCGGGATGTCAGGGCTTAGTGTTGTCTGATATCTCCCTGTAGTACAACATGGCAGAGTCAATATTTGACTCTTTCCAGGTTTTCGTCTGACTTCCCAAGGCTTTGCATGGTGCCTCTGAATTCATAGTAGCCTTTCCCACTGCCATACCATATTATGTCAAACACTGGGTTGCTCTCTCAGGAGATGATTAAGTGCTAGATTGAGAGCTACATGCATTTGTACAGTGGACCACAGTGTCCCAATTTATGAAAAAAAAAAATACCAAGTGCTATCAAGCTTCGAGGAACGGGGAAGAGGATACATCCCACATGATAACTAGGACATGTGATCAGAAGTGACATTATCTATCATGGACATAGTGCCATCAGAAGCACATGAGGGTTTTCATGATCCTGGCTGGGTGGCAAGGTGGTGAAATAAAAAAATGGGTCTCTGTGGTGCATATTGCATGTGCAAACAGCTCCTAGAAAAACTGATCCAAGTGGAGCTGAGTATCACCATTGCAGGAGCACAGCTACATCCCTGCAGCCCCTCTGGGGTTGTCTTAGCAGCACGTGGCCCCTAATAAGACCCCTCCACTGATTGTCTTGCATTTTGCCATCCATAGTTGCCCAGCCTCCACTGCCTGGTGTCCTCACCTGCAATGGCCGCCTTGGGTGGGTAGCTGGAGAAGACCTTGCTGTCTGTCAGATGGGTGAGCATGGCCACTGTGTGTCCAAGCAGGATCCCCATACCCAGCATCATCAGCAGCATGAAGAAGTAGAGAACTGACCACAGCTGGGACACTTCCATGCTTCTAATGGCCTTAGTGTAGACCATAAAGGCCAGGCCCATGCCCTGGACAGCCTGCAGATGATTAATAGACACCAGATACTCGTGTGAGTCAGAGGGGACAAGAGTGGAACACCATAGTTCGGTGTGGAAGGTCTCTCCTCCATGTGTTGCTGCACACTTCCAGGTGTGTAACTGTAACACCAAAAATAAAAACCCAGATACAGATATTGGGGTTCAAGCATCAAGCTGAAGGTCAGAGCAGCAGAGCCGCCAAGACACTAGCACTTACTTCTACCTCAGTCTAAAAGGGGGTGATCCTGTCCCTGCAAGATCTCTAGCAAACCTCAGAATGCTGCCTCTCCTCAGGGTGCCTAGAGACCAAATCTCACAATGCAGCCTGAGACATTGGGTTTCTGTTTTTTATATGCCTCTCTAAAGCTGGGATTAAAGGCATGAGCTCTAGTAATCTTATAGACTGATTCACTCTAGTGTATCCCTGGGGGGTTTCAAACTCACAGAAATCCACCCAAAGCGTGTGCCACCACTGCCTGGCTAGCTGGTATGGATGCTGGGATTAAAGGTATGTGTCACCTTTGCCTGATTGCAATAGCTTTTGACTGGCTTTGCTTTTTGAATCCTCGGGCAAGCTTTGACAAATCATACATAATATATCACCACATATAAATTTGTGGACTTTCAGAGCTGGGCTCTCACTGGAGATAGTAGACCATTGGGTGAGTGCCTTGAAGTTTTGTAGCACGCTGTCACTTCCTGTCTGTTCTTGGCTTCCTTGCCCATCAATAGTTAGAGTCTTAGGCTCATGAGTCTATTGTCATGAATTGTACAATCCTTCCCTACCATGATAGATTGTACCTCTCACTCAGGAGAGCAAAATAAGTACCTCCCTCATGACCGCGTTAGGTATTTGGTTATAGCAACACAATTTTTTATTGAACGATACATAAATGTAAATAAGCTCAGTGGAGTAAGCACAGTGGGAATAGTAGGCTTCAGAAACAGATAAGTATAACATGACTCTGAGATTTTTAACTGAATATTAGATATCACACGACAATTATTTCACTATTATTAGCAGGAGCCATCAATTCTAAACACTGTCCGTGTTAAAATACTCCCTATTGGGCTACTCTGATCTCACTTTCCTGCCCCTGACTACCACCGAAAGCAACACATCAAAGACAATTGGAATCAATGACTTAGAAACAACAATAGTGTTTTCAATGATTAACATAATTATTGGTTTAAATGGTCACTGTAATGTTAATATTGGATTAGTTATGGCTGAAGAGAGAAGGAGTAGACAGGGAGTTATTTCTCATGGTAATTCTATTCAATCAAATGTAGTTCGACCGAAATATGCTAAAATTAGACTAATGGTGTCTGTATACACTGTGAACCTTATTCTATCTTGATGTGTAATGGACTTCAATCCTAGAACAAGCTGCTGAATCTCAGATAATCACATCAGCTAGCCTGTGCGTGCCAGGTAGCCAACTGCTTAAAACAAGGTTCAAAAAAGCAAATACAAGTTTTACCCAGCGAGCACTCTGTATACATCATTGCCATTTTCTTTTTAAAATTTTATTTTATATGCATTGGTGGTTTGCTTGCATGCATGTGTGTGCATGTGTGTGTGCGTGTGTGTGTGTGCGTGTGTGTGTTTGTGTATGTGTGTGAGACAGATAGACAGAGAGAGAGACACACACACACACACACACACACACACAGAGAGAGAGAGAGAGAGAGAGAGAGAGAGAGAGAAATCCTCTGAAGGTTGAGTTAAAGGTAGCTGTAGCATGCCATGTGGGTGCTGAGAATAGAACCCATGTCCTCTGGAAAAGCAGCTAGTTTTCTGAACCACTGAGCCTCATGTCCACTTTCTATACATTATTTTCTTTTCTTTTGGTATCCTGCACATGTTAGGGTAGAACATGTTTAATTTCATTTTGCCCAGTATGTTTTCTAACTATAGAGTCAAGCCAATTAAGGTCTATGTGAGTAATTCTGTCTTACCTGTCTCTCTCCATGCCCTCCTCCTGCCTCCACCCCCTCCCCTTTGGAGTTAGCTGGCTGAGGCAGAGCAAGGAGACTTCTGTTACTGACAGCCACTAGGTGGTGCTGCTGCCTCCTGAATGAGCCAAAGCTTCCTCCTGTCTACTGTTTGGGTCACCAGCAGAAGTGCTAGATTCCCCGAGTTCCTACCTCCTCCCCATTGCTTTACATCACTTCTAGGATATATCTGTGTCCCTTCTTCAGTCACCCCAAGAGCTGAGGTCCTGGCCTCTCTTTGACTTTATTCTAATCTGAAACATCCACTTCCTGGCCTGTCCCGTTCTCCCTGAAAACTGGCATTTTTTTCTCTAGATGACCATTTAAACTTCTTAACCTTGGGTGATCCAGAAACTGGTCACCATATCTTTTAAAGCTTGAAAATGTCATAAGCTGAGGGAGTGCATAAGAGTAGAGGATAAAATAAGTCAGTTTGGAAACGCCACAAATTATAAGCCTTTTCTTTGGTTCACAAACCTTTTCATGGCTGAATACTTGCGAGGGTTGTGGGAAAGGGGGGAGCCACCATTCTCAATACCTAACTTACTGGAGATGACTCAGTATGTCATGGGACCCTGGCTCTTCTTCAAGAGACAGTGGGGAGTGTTTCTCAATGGACAGCCTGCCGTTTAGAGTGTCATGGCTGGTTTTTACCTAAACCAAAACCATCAGAAAAATGTAAGGTAGAGGAAGGCATGGCACAGCTCTTTGACCCAGATCACACCCAAACAACCTCTGAATCCCCTTATATGACCTCACTCAACAGGGCTGGGTGAGTGGAGGGCATGAGTTTCCCCAGGGTTCCTTGTTGCTGCTGCTGGTGCTGCTGGTGCTTGGCAGAAAATTGGAAATCCAAACACCCCACCAGTGGTTCTCAGCATGTAGTCCCAGAACACCAAGGAATTTCTGAGATGTTGGACTTCAACCCAGGCCCCCTCGCTTAAAACATCTTCAGGCACTCGTCCAGTTTTCACAAGATACCCCTATGATATGATAACGCCCAGGCTTGGAGGCTGCCTAATTAGGAATATCGGCACCAGAAATATATCCCATCACCGGGGAGGTAAAACATATCCCAGTGCTGGCCAGGGCAACAAGGTAAAAAAACTGACACGTCCATGGGCTGTCTTTTCAAACTGGACTCCAGTCAGGTTTCTTGAAAAGCTCTGATGGTGCAAGATCACAGAATCTAGTCCTGGAGACTGAATCCCATCCCAGAAAGCCACAAATAGAGCAGGGCTAGCAGGCAAACACACCAGGATACAACATGGGAAAGGAAAAAAAAAAGAAACGTTTAGAAAAAGAAACTGTTGGATACAGGTAAACTGAGGAAGTAAGTGATAGCTGAGATCAGAGGGCAGAGACTAAACTGCCAGTTCTGGTATCTAAAACTGAAATGCGCATAGAGGAAAGATGATTTTCTTCTGGATGTTTCCCTACAGATTCTCTGCCCTCTATAGCAGGCAGGTTCTGGAGTCTCCTTACCTCTTTAGCCCATACACTTAGCACACAGCTAGGATCTCCACCACCATGCGGAGCAGCAGGGACAGCGTGCCTGCAGCGTCATTGAAGATGTCAAACCAGTATTTCCCAGCCTCTATGGTGAACTCTATGCCGATGGCACAGTTGATGTGGCACACCTGACCAGGAGCACCAGATTGCAGCTCACCTCTCTGAGACTCCCTGAGTCATCCCACATTAGATGTCAACAAGAGCCATAGATACCTAGGTTTGCTGTGGAGGGCGAGTCCCCACATCAGCTTTAAGGGCTGCTTTGCAGGGGATTTCATAGCAGGAAAACAACAACAGTTAGGTTGTTGCACTTTAGGGGACATCATAATGGCTGAAAGTCTAGGAATGCTGAACATACCAAAACATAGACCTTGAGACTGTGAGAATTGGACTGAAATGTGGTGTGGGGTCCTAGAGAAGGATTGGTTTGGGAGGAAATTACAATTTACATAGCTGCTATCACTTGCTTGGGTCTGGTCATCAACCTTAGCAGATTAAGCCTCCAAAGTAGTAGTCAGGGATCCCTTGTGTACCGGGATGTCAGGGCTTAGTGTTGTCTGATATCTCCCTGTAGTACAACATGGCAGAGTCAATATTTGACTCTTTCCAGGTTTTCGTCTGACTTCCCAAGGCTTTGCATGGTGCCTCTGAATTCATAGTAGCCTTTCCCACTGCCATACCATATTATGTCAAACACTGGGTTGCTCTCTCAGGAGATGATTAAGTGCTAGATTGAGAGCTACATGCATTTGTACAGTGGACCACAGTGTCCCAATTTATGAAAAAAAAAATACCAAGTGCTATCAAGCTTCGAGGAACGGGGAAGAGGATACATCCCACATGATAACTAGGACATGTGATCAGAAGTGACATTATCTATCATGGACATAGTGCCATCAGAAGCACATGAGGGTTTTCATGATCCTGGCTGGGTGGCAAGGTGGTGAAATAAAAAAATGGGTCTCTGTGGTGCATATTGCATGTGCAAACAGCTCCTAGAAAAACTGATCCAAGTGGAGCTGAGTATCACCATTGCAGGAGCACAGCTACATCCCTGCAGCCCCTCTGGGGTTGTCTTAGCAGCACGTGGCCCCTAATAAGACCCCTCCACTGATTGTCTTGCATTTTGCCATCCATAGTTGCCCAGCCTCCACTGCCTGGTGTCCTCACCTGCAATGGCCGCCTTGGGTGGGTAGCTGGAGAAGACCTTGCTGTCTGTCAGATGGGTGAGCATGGCCACTGTGTGTCCAAGCAGGATCCCCATACCCAGCATCATCAGCAGCATGAAGAAGTAGAGAACTGACCACAGCTGGGACACTTCCATGCTTCTAATGGCCTTAGTGTAGACCATAAAGGCCAGGCCCATGCCCTGGACAGCCTGCAGATGATTAATAGACACCAGATACTCGTGTGAGTCAGAGGGGACAAGAGTGGAACACCATAGTTCGGTGTGGAAGGTCTCTCCTCCATGTGTTGCTGCACACTTCCAGGTGTGTAACTGTAACACCAAAAATAAAAACCCAGATACAGATATTGGGGTTCAAGCATCAAGCTGAAGGTCAGAGCAGCAGAGCCGCCAAGACACTAGCACTTACTTCTACCTCAGTCTAAAAGGGGTGATCCTGTCCCTGCAAGATCTCTAGCAAACCTCAGAATGCTGCCTCTCCTCAGGGTGCCTAGAGACCAAATCTCACAATGCAGCCTGAGACATTGGGTTTCTGTTTTTTATATGCCTCTCTAAAGCTGGGATTAAAGGCATGAGCTCTAGTAATCTTATAGACTGATTCACTCTAGTGTATCCCTGGGGGGTTTCAAACTCACAGAAATCCACCCAAAGCGTGTGCCACCACTGCCTGGCTAGCTGGTATGGATGCTGGGATTAAAGGTATGTGTCACCTTTGCCTGATTGCAATAGCTTTTGACTGGCTTTGCTTTTTGAATCCTCGGGCAAGCTTTGACAAATCATACATAATATATCACCACATATAAATTTGTGGACTTTCAGAGCTGGGCTCTCACTGGAGATAGTAGACCATTGGGTGAGTGCCTTGAAGTTTTGTAGCACGCTGTCACTTCCTGTCTGTTCTTGGCTTCCTTGCCCATCAATAGTTAGAGTCTTAGGCTCATGAGTCTATTGTCATGAATTGTACAATCCTTCCCTACCATGATAGATTGTACCTCTCACTCAGGAGAGCAAAATAAGTACCTCCCTCATGACCGCGTTAGGTATTTGGTTATAGCAACACAATTTTTTATTGAACGATACATAAATGTAAATAAGCTCAGTGGAGTAAGCACAGTGGGAATAGTAGGCTTCAGAAACAGATAAGTATAACATGACTCTGAGATTTTTAACTGAATATTAGATATCACACGACAATTATTTCACTATTATTAGCAGGAGCCATCAATTCTAAACACTGTCCGTGTTAAAATACTCCCTATTGGGCTACTCTGATCTCACTTTCCTGCCCCTGACTACCACCGAAAGCAACACATCAAAGACAATTGGAATCAATGACTTAGAAACAACAATAGTGTTTTCAATGATTAACATAATTATTGGTTTAAATGGTCACTGTAATGTTAATATTGGATTAGTTATGGCTGAAGAGAGAAGGAGTAGACAGGGAGTTATTTCTCATGGTAATTCTATTCAATCAAATGTAGTTCGACCGAAATATGCTAAAATTAGACTAATGGTGTCTGTATACACTGTGAACCTTATTCTATCTTGATGTGTAATGGACTTCAATCCTAGAACAAGCTGCTGAATCTCAGATAATCACATCAGCTAGCCTGTGCGTGCCAGGTAGCCAACTGCTTAAAACAAGGTTCAAAAAAGCAAATACAAGTTTTACCCAGCGAGCACTCTGTATACATCATTGCCATTTTCTTTTTAAAATTTTATTTTATATGCATTGGTGGTTTGCTTGCATGCATGTGTGTGCATGTGTGTGTGCGTGTGTGTGTGTGGTGTGTGTGTTTGTGTATGTGTGTGAGACAGATAGACAGAGAGAGAGACACACACACACACACACACACACACACACGAGAGAGAGAGAGAGAGAGAGAGAGAGAGAGAGAGAGAGAGAGAAATCCTCTGAAGGTTGAGTTAAAGGTAGCTGTAGCATGCCATGTGGGTGCTGAGAATAGAACCCATGTCCTCTGGAAAAGCAGCTAGTTTTCTGAACCACTGAGCCTCATGTCCACTTTCTATACATTATTTTCTTTTCTTTTGGTATCCTGCACATGTTAGGGTAGAACATGTTTAATTTCATTTTGCCCAGTATGTTTTCTAACTATAGAGTCAAGCCAATTAAGGTCTATGTGAGTAATTCTGTCTTACCTGTCTCTCTCCATGCCCTCCTCCTGCCTCCACCCCCTCCCCTTTGGAGTTAGCTGGCTGAGGCAGAGCAAGGAGACTTCTGTTACTGACAGCCACTAGGTGGTGCTGCTGCCTCCTGAATGAGCCAAAGCTTCCTCCTGTCTACTGTTTGGGTCACCAGCAGAAGTGCTAGATTCCCCGAGTTCCTACCTCCTCCCCATTGCTTTACATCACTTCTAGGATATATCTGTGTCCCTTCTTCAGTCACCCCAAGAGCTGAGGTCCTGGCCTCTCTTTGACTTTATTCTAATCTGAAACATCCACTTCCTGGCCTGTCCCGTTCTCCCTGAAAACTGGCATTTTTTTTCTAGATGACCATTTAAACTTCTTAACCTTGGGTGATCCAGAAACTGGTCACCATATCTTTTAAAGCTTGAAAATGTCATAAGCTGAGGGAGTGCATAATAGTAGAGGATAAAATAAGTCAGTTTGGAAACGCCACAAATTATAAGCCTTTTCTTTGGTTCACAAACCTTTTCATGGCTGAATACTTGCGAGGGTTGTGGGAAAGGGGGGAGCCACCATTCTCAATACCTAACTTACTGGAGATGACTCAGTATGTCATGGGACCCTGGCTCTTCTTCAAGAGACAGTGGGGAGTGTTTCTCAATGGACAGCCTGCCGTTTAGAGTGTCATGGCTGGTTTTTACCTAAACCAAAACCATCAGAAAAATGTAAGGTAGAGGAAGGCATGGCACAGCTCTTTGACCCAGATCACACCCAAACAACCTCTGAATCCCCTTATATGACCTCACTCAACAGGGCTGGGTGAGTGGAGGGCATGAGTTTCCCCAGGGTTCCTTGTTGCTGCTGCTGGTGCTGCTGGTGCTTGGCAGAAAATTGGAAATCCAAACACCCCACCAGTGGTTCTCAGCATGTAGTCCCAGAACACCAAGGAATTTCTGAGATGTTGGACTTCAACCCAGGCCCCCTCGCTTAAAACATCTTCAGGCACTCGTCCAGTTTTCACAAGATACCCCTATGATATGATAACGCCCAGGCTTGGAGGCTGCCTAATTAGGAATATCGGCACCAGAAATATATCCCATCACCGGGGAGGTAAAACATATCCCAGTGCTGGCCAGGGCAACAAGGTAAAAAAACTGACACGTCCATGGGCTGTCTTTTCAAACTGGACTCCAGTCAGGTTTCTTGAAAAGCTCTGATGGTGCAAGATCACAGAATCTAGTCCTGGAGACTGAATCCCATCCCAGAAAGCCACAAATAGAGCAGGGCTAGCAGGCAAACACACCAGGATACAACATGGGAAAGGAAAAAAAAAAAAAACGTTTAGAAAAAGAAACTGTTGGATACAGGTAAACTGAGGAAGTAAGTGATAGCTGAGATCAGAGGGCAGAGACTAAACTGCCAGTTCTGGTATCTAAAACTGAAATGCGCATAGAGGAAAGATGATTTTCTTCTGGATGTTTCCCTACAGATTCTCTGCCCTCTATAGCAGGCAGGTTCTGGAGTCTCCTTACCTCTTTAGCCCATACACTTAGCACACAGCTAGGATCTCCACCACCATGCGGAGCAGCAGGGACAGCGTGCCTGCAGCGTCATTGAAGATGTCAAACCAGTATTTCCCAGCCTCTATGGTGAACTCTATGCCGATGGCACAGTTGATGTGGCACACCTGACCAGGAGCACCAGATTGCAGCTCACCTCTCTGAGACTCCCTGAGTCATCCCACATTAGATGTCAACAAGAGCCATAGATACCTAGGTTTGCTGTGGAGGGCGAGTCCCCACATCAGCTTTAAGGGCTGCTTTGCAGGGGATTTCATAGCAGGAAAACAACAACAGTTAGGTTGTTGCACTTTAGGGGACATCATAATGGCTGAAAGTCTAGGAATGCTGAACATACCAAAACATAGACCTTGAGACTGTGAGAATTGGACTGAAATGTGGTGTGGGGTCCTAGAGAAGGATTGGTTTGGGAGGAAATTACAATTTACATAGCTGCTATCACTTGCTTGGGTCTGGTCATCAACCTTAGCAGATTAAGCCTCCAAAGTAGTAGTCAGGGATCCCTTGTGTACCGGGATGTCAGGGCTTAGTGTTGTCTGATATCTCCCTGTAGTACAACATGGCAGAGTCAATATTTGACTCTTTCCAGGTTTTCGTCTGACTTCCCAAGGCTTTGCATGGTGCCTCTGAATTCATAGTAGCCTTTCCCACTGCCATACCATATTATGTCAAACACTGGGTTGCTCTCTCAGGAGATGATTAAGTGCTAGATTGAGAGCTACATGCATTTGTACAGTGGACCACAGTGTCCCAATTTATGAAAAAAAAAAATACCAAGTGCTATCAAGCTTCGAGGAACGGGGAAGAGGATACATCCCACATGATAACTAGGACATGTGATCAGAAGTGACATTATCTATCATGGACATAGTGCCATCAGAAGCACATGAGGGTTTTCATGATCCTGGCTGGGTGGCAAGGTGGTGAAATAAAAAAATGGGTCTCTGTGGTGCATATTGCATGTGCAAACAGCTCCTAGAAAAACTGATCCAAGTGGAGCTGAGTATCACCATTGCAGGAGCACAGCTACATCCCTGCAGCCCCTCTGGGGTTGTCTTAGCAGCACGTGGCCCCTAATAAGACCCCTCCACTGATTGTCTTGCATTTTGCCATCCATAGTTGCCCAGCCTCCACTGCCTGGTGTCCTCACCTGCAATGGCCGCCTTGGGTGGGTAGCTGGAGAAGACCTTGCTGTCTGTCAGATGGGTGAGCATGGCCACTGTGTGTCCAAGCAGGATCCCCATACCCAGCATCATCAGCAGCATGAAGAAGTAGAGAACTGACCACAGCTGGGACACTTCCATGCTTCTAATGGCCTTAGTGTAGACCATAAAGGCCAGGCCCATGCCCTGGACAGCCTGCAGATGATTAATAGACACCAGATACTCGTGTGAGTCAGAGGGGACAAGAGTGGAACACCATAGTTCGGTGTGGAAGGTCTCTCCTCCATGTGTTGCTGCACACTTCCAGGTGTGTAACTGTAACACCAAAAATAAAAACCCAGATACAGATATTGGGGTTCAAGCATCAAGCTGAAGGTCAGAGCAGCAGAGCCGCCAAGACACTAGCACTTACTTCTACCTCAGTCTAAAAGGGGGTGATCCTGTCCCTGCAAGATCTCTAGCAAACCTCAGAATGCTGCCTCTCCTCAGGGTGCCTAGAGACCAAATCTCACAATGCAGCCTGAGACATTGGGTTTCTGTTTTTTATATGCCTCTCTAAAGCTGGGATTAAAGGCATGAGCTCTAGTAATCTTATAGACTGATTCACTCTAGTGTATCCCTGGGAGGTTTCAAACTCACAGAAATCCACCCAAAGCGTGTGCCACCACTGCCTGGCTAGCTGGTATGGATGCTGGGATTAAAGGTATGTGTCACCTTTGCCTGATTGCAATAGCTTTTGACTGGCTTTGCTTTTTGAATCCTCGGGCAAGCTTTGACAAATCATACATAATATATCACCACATATAAATTTGTGGACTTTCAGAGCTGGGCTCTCACTGGAGATAGTAGACCATTGGGTGAGTGCCTTGAAGTTTTGTAGCACGCTGTCACTTCCTGTCTGTTCTTGGCTTCCTTGCCCATCAATAGTTAGAGTCTTAGGCTCATGAGTCTATTGTCATGAATTGTACAATCCTTCCCTACCATGATAGATTGTACCTCTCACTCAGGAGAGCAAAATAAGTACCTCCCTCATGACCGCGTTAGGTATTTGGTTATAGCAACACAATTTTTTATTGAACGATACATAAATGTAAATAAGCTCAGTGGAGTAAGCACAGTGGGAATAGTAGGCTTCAGAAACAGATAAGTATAACATGACTCTGAGATTTTTAACTGAATATTAGATATCACACGACAATTATTTCACTATTATTAGCAGGAGCCATCAATTCTAAACACTGTCCGTGTTAAAATACTCCCTATTGGGCTACTCTGATCTCACTTTCCTGCCCCTGACTACCACCGAAAGCAACACATCAAAGACAATTGGAATCAATGACTTAGAAACAACAATAGTGTTTTCAATGATTAACATAATTATTGGTTTAAATGGTCACTGTAATGTTAATATTGGATTAGTTATGGCTGAAGAGAGAAGGAGTAGACAGGGAGTTATTTCTCATGGTAATTCTATTCAATCAAATGTAGTTCGACCGAAATATGCTAAAATTAGACTAATGGTGTCTGTATACACTGTGAACCTTATTCTATCTTGATGTGTAATGGACTTCAATCCTAGAACAAGCTGCTGAATCTCAGATAATCACATCAGCTAGCCTGTGCGTGCCAGGTAGCCAACTGCTTAAAACAAGGTTCAAAAAAGCAAATACAAGTTTTACCCAGCGAGCACTCTGTATACATCATTGCCATTTTCTTTTTAAAATTTTATTTTATATGCATTGGTGGTTTGCTTGCATGCATGTGTGTGCATGTGTGTGTGCGTGTGTGTGTGTGCGTGTGTGTGTTTGTGTATGTGTGTGAGACAGATAGACAGAGAGAGAGAGACACACACACACACACACACACACACACACACACAGGGAGAGAGAGAGAGAGAGAGAGAGAGAGAGAGAGAGAGAGAGAGAGGAATCCTCTGAAGGTTGAGTTAAAGGTAGCTGTAGCATGCCATGTGGGTGCTGAGAATAGAACCCATGTCCTCTGGAAAAGCAGCTAGTTTTCTGAACCACTGAGCCTCATGTCCACTTTCTATACATTATTTTCTTTTCTTTTGGTATCCTGCACATGTTAGGGTAGAACATGTTTAATTTCATTTTGCCCAGTATGTTTTCTAACTATAGAGTCAAGCCAATTAAGGTCTATGTGAGTAATTCTGTCTTACCTGTCTCTCTCCATGCCCTCCTCCTGCCTCCACCCCCTCCCCTTTGGAGTTAGCTGGCTGAGGCAGAGCAAGGAGACTTCTGTTACTGACAGCCACTAGGTGGTGCTGCTGCCTCCTGAATGAGCCAAAGCTTCCTCCTGTCTACTGTTTGGGTCACCAGCAGAAGTGCTAGATTCCCCGAGTTCCTACCTCCTCCCCATTGCTTTACATCACTTCTAGGATATATCTGTGTCCCTTCTTCAGTCACCCCAAGAGCTGAGGTCCTGGCCTCTCTTTGACTTTATTCTAATCTGAAACATCCACTTCCTGGCCTGTCCCGTTCTCCCTGAAAACTGGCATTTTTTTTCTAGATGACCATTTAAACTTCTTAACCTTGGGTGATCCAGAAACTGGTCACCATATCTTTTAAAGCTTGAAAATGTCATAAGCTGAGGGAGTGCATAATAGTAGAGGATAAAATAAGTCAGTTTGGAAACGCCACAAATTATAAGCCTTTTCTTTGGTTCACAAACCTTTTCATGGCTGAATACTTGCGAGGGTTGTGGGAAAGGGGGGAGCCACCATTCTCAATACCTAACTTACTGGAGATGACTCAGTATGTCATGGGACCCTGGCTCTTCTTCAAGAGACAGTGGGGAGTGTTTCTCAATGGACAGCCTGCCGTTTAGAGTGTCATGGCTGGTTTTTACCTAAACCAAAACCATCAGAAAAATGTAAGGTAGAGGAAGGCATGGCACAGCTCTTTGACCCAGATCACACCCAAACAACCTCTGAATCCCCTTATATGACCTCACTCAACAGGGCTGGGTGAGTGGAGGGCATGAGTTTCCCCAGGGTTCCTTGTTGCTGCTGCTGGTGCTGCTGGTGCTTGGCAGAAAATTGGAAATCCAAACACCCCACCAGTGGTTCTCAGCATGTAGTCCCAGAACACCAAGGAATTTCTGAGATGTTGGACTTCAACCCAGGCCCCCTCGCTTAAAACATCTTCAGGCACTCGTCCAGTTTTCACAAGATACCCCTATGATATGATAACGCCCAGGCTTGGAGGCTGCCCTAATTAGGAATATCGGCACCAGAAATATATCCCATCACCGGGGAGGTAAAACATATCCCAGTGCTGGCCAGGGCAACAAGGTAAAAAAAACTGACACGTCCATGGGCTGTCTTTTCAAACTGGACTCCAGTCAGGTTTCTTGAAAAGCTCTGATGGTGCAAGATCACAGAATCTAGTCCTGGAGACTGAATCCCATCCCAGAAAGCCACAAATAGAGCAGGGCTAGCAGGCAAACACACCAGGATACAACATGGGAAAGGAAAAAAAAAAGAAACGTTTAGAAAAAGAAACTGTTGGATACAGGTAAACTGAGGAAGTAAGTGATAGCTGAGATCAGAGGGCAGAGACTAAACTGCCAGTTCTGGTATCTAAAACTGAAATGCGCATAGAGGAAAGATGATTTTCTTCTGGATGTTTCCCTACAGATTCTCTGCCCTCTATAGCAGGCAGGTTCTGGAGTCTCCTTACCTCTTTAGCCCATACACTTAGCACACAGCTAGGATCTCCACCACCATGCGGAGCAGCAGGGACAGCGTGCCTGCAGCGTCATTGAAGATGTCAAACCAGTATTTCCCAGCCTCTATGGTGAACTCTATGCCGATGGCACAGTTGATGTGGCACACCTGACCAGGAGCACCAGATTGCAGCTCACCTCTCTGAGACTCCCTGAGTCATCCCACATTAGATGTCAACAAGAGCCATAGATACCTAGGTTTGCTGTGGAGGGCGAGTCCCCACATCAGCTTTAAGGGCTGCTTTGCAGGGGATTTCATAGCAGGAAAACAACAACAGTTAGGTTGTTGCACTTTAGGGGACATCATAATGGCTGAAAGTCTAGGAATGCTGAACATACCAAAACATAGACCTTGAGACTGTGAGAATTGGACTGAAATGTGGTGTGGGGTCCTAGAGAAGGATTGGTTTGGGAGGAAATTACAATTTACATAGCTGCTATCACTTGCTTGGGTCTGGTCATCAACCTTAGCAGATTAAGCCTCCAAAGTAGTAGTCAGGGATCCCTTGTGTACCGGGATGTCAGGGCTTAGTGTTGTCTGATATCTCCCTGTAGTACAACATGGCAGAGTCAATATTTGACTCTTTCCAGGTTTTCGTCTGACTTCCCAAGGCTTTGCATGGTGCCTCTGAATTCATAGTAGCCCTTCCCACCGCCATACCATATTATGTCAAACACCAGGTTGCTCCCTCAGGAGATGATTAAGTGCAGGATTGAGAGCTACATGCATTTGTACAGTTGACCACATGTCCCAATTTATGAAAAAAAAAATACCAAGTGCTATCAAGCTTTGAGGAACGGGGAAGAGGATACTTCCCACATGATAACTAGGACATGTGATCAGAAGTGACATTATCTATCATGGACATAGTGCCATCAGAGGCACATGAGGGTTTTCATGATCCTGTCTGGGTGGCAAGGTGGTGAAATAAAAAATGGGTCTCTGTGGTGCATATTGCATGTGCAAACAGCTCCTAGAAAAACTGATCCAAGTGGAGCTGAGTATCACCATTGCAGGAGCACAGCTACATCCCTGCAGCCCCTCTGGGGTTGTCTTAGCAGCACGTGGCCCCTAATAAGACCCCTCCACTGATTGTCTTGCATTTTGCCATCCATAGTTGCCCAGCCTCCACTGCCTGGTGTCCTCACCTGCAATGGCCCCCTTGGGTTGGTAGCTGGAGAAGACCTTGCTGTCTGTCAGATGGGTGAGCATGGCCACTGTGTGTCCAAGCAGGATCCCCATACCCAGCATCATCAGCAGCATGAAGAAGAAGAGAACTGACCACAGCTGGGACACTTCCATGCTTCTAATGGCCTCAGTGTAGACGATAAAGACCAGGCCCATGCCCTGGACAGCCTGCAGATGATTAATAGACACCAGATACTCGTGTGAGTCAGAGGGGACAAGAGTGGAACACCATAGTTCGGACATGGAAGGTCTCTCCTCCATGTGTTGCTGCACACTTCCAGGTGTGTAACTGTAACACCAAAAATAAAAACCCAGAGACAGATATTGGGGTTCAAGCATCAAGCTGAAGGTCAGAGCAGCAAAGCAGCCAAGACACTAGCCCTTACTTCTACCTCAGTCTAAAAGGTGGTGATCCTGTCCCTGCACGATCTCTAGCAAACCTCAGAATGCTGCCTCTCCTCAGGGTGCCTAGAGACCAAATCTCACAATGCAGCCTGAGACATTGGGTTTCTGTTTTTTATATGCCTCTCTAGAGCTGGGATTAAAGGCATGAGCTCTGGTAATCTTATAGACTGATTCACTCTAGTGTATCCCTGGGAGGTTTCAAACTCACAGAAATCCACCCAAAGCGTGTGCCACCACTGCCTGGCTAGCTGGTATGGATGCTGGGATTAAAGGTATGTGTCACCTTTGCCTGATTGCAATAGCTTGTGACTGGCTTTGCTTTTTGAATCCTCGGGCAAGCTTTGACAAATCATACATAATATATCACCACATATAAATTTGTGGACTTTCAGAGCTGGGCTCTAACTGGAGATAGTAGACCATTGGGTGAGTGCCTTGAAGTTTTGTAGCACGCTGTCACTTCCTGTCTGTTCTTGGCTTCCTTGCCCATCAATAGTTAGAGTCTTAGGCTCATGAGTCTATTGTCATGATTTGTACAATTCTTCTCCACCTTGATAGATTGTACCTCTCACTCAGGAGAGTATAATAAGTATCTCCCTGATGACCGTGTTAGGTATTTGGATATAGCAACACAATTTTCTATTGCCTGATATAGAAATGTAAATAAGCTCAGTTGAGTAAGCACAGTGGGAATAGTAGGCTTCAGAAGCAGATAACATGACACTGAAATTATTAACTGAATTTTAGATATCACACAACAATTACTTCACTATTATTTGCAGGAGC
The DNA here is from genome assembly GCF_943737965.1 of Phodopus roborovskii. NCBI lineage: Eukaryota > Metazoa > Chordata > Mammalia > Rodentia > Cricetidae > Phodopus > Phodopus roborovskii. Next base: position 64,311 of record NW_026127020.1, on the reverse strand, counting down.
CATCCATTCTAAACAATTTTAGTGTTAAAATACTCCCTATTGGGGTACTCTGATCTTACTTTCCTGCCCATGAATACCACCGAAAGCCACACATCAAAGACATTTGGTTATCAATGACTTAGAACAAACAATAGTGTTTTCAATGATTAACATAATTTTTGGTTTAAATGGTCACTGTAAAGTTAATATTGTGGATTATATATGGCTGAAGAAAGAAGGATTGGACAGGGAGTTATTTCTCATGGTAATTCTATTCAATCAAATATAGTTTGACTGAAAGATGCACTTTAATTGGACTAATGGTGTCTGTATACATTGTGAACCTTAAACTATCTTAATGTGTGTGGGGTCCTAGATAAGGATTGGTTTGTGAGGAAACGACAATTTACATAGGTGCTAGCACATGCCAAGTTCTGGTCTTGTACCTTACCATATTAAGCTTCCAAGGTAATAGTCAGGGATCCCTTGTATACCTGAATGCCAGGGCTTAGTGTTGTCTGATATTTCCCTGTAGTACAACATGGCAGGACTTCTGGGCTGAGAGAAAAACTCAGGGGAACGAATCCAGGCCTGGACCCATGCCAAGAAGACAAGGTGGGAGCTGAGAATACTGAATAATATACAATAGGCTAATAGACATTTGTTAAGTTATAGGAAATCGTTGGGAACAAGGTTAAGTTAAAGGCCAATCATTCATAATTTGGAAATGTCTGTGTCATTATTAGGGGACAGATTGTTCCAAAAAATCTGACAAGAAAGTCAGTATCCAACTACATATTAGCACTGGAAAAGTGAAGAGAGATCTGTAAGTCTCAGTGGCAGAAAAGTCTACCTTCTTAAATGTGAAATTGATAAATAAGATGGACAATTAGAATTGAATTGACTTTGACACGTGATCCCTCTATTGCTCTGTCTCTGTCTATCTCTGCTTCTGTCTCTCTCTTCCCGGAACATACACACACACATACACCCACACACACAAACACACACAGTAAACAAACATATATATTCCATGAAAATTTTATATTGTTCACATAAATAAGCATTAGTTTAGTTAAAATGGCTAGTGCTATGCATTCAGAGACATTAATTAATTTTTATTACATTTCTAATTCACACAAAATTGGGGTAGATTTTGTTTCTAAATTAAAAAGTAGTAAATTATGGGCTATAATTATGGGTTAATGGCTAGTGTCTAGAATTCCTGATACTACGAGATTTAAGTTCAGCCTCTATTACCAACAAAGCAAAATAGGGCCTGAGTAGGTATCTCATTCAATAAAGTACAAACACGAAGGACCTGAGATCAAGCAAAATGCTAAATCTAGAAGGGGATGATTAAATGTTAAACTTGTGGGACATTTGATCATTATGTGAAAATAGGGTGCTTTTTACCTTGCCTGCCTAAGGCACTTAATTGGTTTAATAAAAAGTTAAACGGCCAATTGCTCAAAAGGAATGGTTAGAAATGTCTGTGTCATTATTTGGGGATGGATTGTTCCAAGAAAATCTGACAAGAAAGTCCAACTACATGTTAGCACTGGATAGGAGAGAGAGATCCGTAAGTCTCAGTGGCAGAAAAGTCTACTTTCATAAATGTGAACATGATAAATAAGATGGACAATTGGAATTTAATTGACGTTGACACGTGATCTCTCTATTGCTCTCTCTGTCTATCTCTGCTTCTGTCTCTCTCTCCCTGTAACACACACACACACACACACACACACACACACACACACACACACACCCCCACACACAGTAAACAGATATATTCCATATTGTATTATGGTTGGTTGTCTTCACCTATTCTATCCCTGTATGTGCCTTTTCTGTTTGTTTACTCGAGAAAGGGTTTCCCTGTGTAGCCCTGCCTGTCCCCAATCTCACTCTGTGTACAAGGCTGGTCAAAAACTGAAGTGATGCCTACCTCAGCATCCCTTAGTACAAACTGGCTCCTTATTTAGAATTAAGGCAAAAGCTGTCAGGTTTTTCAAATTGATAAATACAAGTACATAATCTAAATACATATTACCTGCAAAAGCAACATATGTAGTGCCACAATACTCTGCAATGACACAGAAAATACACTTTGAAATTCACACACTCCATCTTTTTCAAAACTTGAATCAGAAGTTAGTTCAAATTTTTTCATACACAATATGATCTGTCTATTAATATTGACAAACTGTTCTTTCCTAAATTCTTAAAACAATCAAAATTATTATGAGATACATAAAATCCAATGAAATTTTATGGGGGAATGAATGCAGCAGCATACCTTTGTTTGCCTCAAAGTTGCCATATGTTGTTGGAACAGGTTCAGCTTCTCTATGATGGGGTCAGAGGTGATATGCACATCATACATAGGCCTATGAAGAAGTTTACATAGTTCCTCATATTGTTATAAGTGCAGTTTATGTTTATGAATTCTCTCTTTTTTTACATTTTTTGAGAAATTCTACTCGAGTGTACAATTCTTTTCTAGTTAATGGAGACTTGTCTCTTTCTTTTTTTATGATACCAGATATGATTATAGTAAGGTGCAAGGATGGTAATGGAGCTACAAAATAATAGGAATGCCAAATGGTTAAATGAACATACAAGGCAGATTAAGCCTCGGGTGGTGGCACAATTTTTTAAATGTAGCACTTGGGAGACAGGAGGGCAGTGGTTATCTGTGAGTTGGAGACCACCCTTGAATACAAACTATGGGCTAAGATGGGCAGGGCTATTACACAGAGATAAACTGCCAAAAATGTAGATTATGCCAAACAAAAAAAAAAATGAAAAAAGGATCACCTAATACTTCTAGCAAGAAAGAACAATTATGACTTTGTTTCGTGCTTGACTTCTGCTATGTGGCAAAGAAATACCTCAGGGTCCTGATACTCCAACCTCACGTTCAGGTTATGATTATAGGTATCAGTCACCATGCTCAACTTCCGATTATAATTCCTACTGTAGTAAATTATCCTTGATTTATAGCCCTGCGTGTAATATCTTTGGTAGTAAATAAGATTGCTCCAATTTATACTGTAGTAAAACACCCCTGAATTATTGCCCTGCTCCAAGTTAACAACAATCTTAATGAAATTCCATTCCCAAAAATTGGACAAAACAATATGTACTCAGCAGAATCTGTATTGCAAGTATAAACACAGCCAGTTTTTTACTTTCAATATAGTACTCAAATTACACAATACTTACACTAATATTCCCATGATCACCTCTTTGCCCATTAGTATAAATACAGTAGATCCTGCCCCTTTCCTAGTGGATAAAGAAGGCATTAGAGTGAGTATTATTTATATATTGTAAAAATATAGTTTCACTAATCATTCTTTTAAAATTGCCTTAAATTCACGGAAAACAGATGTAATTGTTATACTCCAATGGTTCTCATGTGCCTAAATTCACATGAGTGAAATTGAGTGTTTAAGAACAAAAAAAAAAAAAAAAAAAAAAAGATTTTTTTATGTAGCAAATCCTCATCATTTATATTGACTTAAGGAAATGCTCTAATATCATGGTCTTCTAGAAGGATCAATTATCCTTACCTTTGAAAGGCAGTCTGACTGCTAGTGTTATTCCATCTACAGACATGGGTGGTATGCTTCTACTTTAATACTAATTGGAATATGAGATACTTCAACATTATCACTCAACTCTCCCTGGTGTCCCATATTTTCAGAACCATTCTGGATGGCTGAGTGGTGTACAGCTTTGATCATTAAAAGAGCCACAAAGTTTTAAGTTTGTCTGGTAACAACTATTTGTTTATCACCTCATATACTCGGCTTTTATGTTCCCAATTTTTCTGTGGTGGTGGATGGTAGCTCAGACATATATATGAAGAATGAATGGAGGACAGAAATCAGGTTTGGGGTGATACTGTCTACCTGGTTGTTTGATATAAAGCCTAACTTACGAGACTATGAGATTCTTTCCTACATGTATTTAAGTGTTTTACTTGTGAACCTGGTGACCACTGAAGTCACAAGTCAGTGCTGGATTCCCTGGAATAGAAGATCAGGACAGTTGTAGTCCACCACATGGGCTGGAAACTGAAACCTGCTCCTATGCAATAGCAGAAAATGCTTGCAACTGCTCAACCTATCTTCAGCTGCTGTCTTATTTTTGGTATTTTGGAGATGAAGTTTCTCATTCCACCTATCTCTGCCTCTCAATGTTGAAGTTAGAAGTACATGCAACCATTATGTTTTTTCACTCGAGACAAGGTTCCTATATGATGCCCTGGCTGTCTTGAAACTTACTCTGTAGAACAGGCTGACCTTTGGAGATCCTTCTGCCTCTGCCTCTGCCTCCAAAGTACTGGTGTTAAAGGCATAAACCACAACCCAGCAATCTGGATTAATTTTCAAGAATTGTGAGCATTGACTTGAAGTTTTCATGGCTTTTAGGGAAGTAGTTTATAAATTAATCAATTTATTCAATGTTTCCTTACCCCCTCTTTCAAACAAACACCAATGCCTCCATTTCTCTAAAGTAAAATATTATTATGCTCTGTAAAACAAAACAAAAAAAAATTGTAAGCAGGGTGAATAGGGTTATTGCCTTCCACATTTGTCATATACATCCCTCCTCCAACTAGAATGCTTTCCATTTGCATTGCTACACAGACAACACATTCCTCTGTCTTAGATACCCACCAGCTTGTGTTGAACATGTCAAAATTTAAGCCTAAATATGTATCATTTTTTACTTTTACAAAAAAGCCCCATGCATTTAGGTAGCTATGTGTAGTTCAAGTTTATATTTGCAGCACTTGGAAGTATGGACAGATGACTGCTAATACCTCCAAGCTGGCCTTGCCTACAAACCAAGTCCTTGCCTCAAAACAAGTAAGTATACATAAAGAAATGAAATGTAACCATCTCATATTTAATTGGTGAAAATTAAAAACCAGTGGGATGGTACATGCCTTGCTCGGTACTCAGAAGCTTGAGACAGGAGTCACAAGTTCAAGGCCAGAAAGTACTGTATTGCTAAGGGCCCATCCTGGAAAAAGAACAAATGAGATAGAAGTGAGCATCTTAGCAAGGCTCAGTACTGAGAACGCCGATGAGTATAACTTTGTGCGGGCCTATGAGTGCTTCCTGCACTGCAGCCATACTTGCCTGGTCTTTGAGATGCTGGAGCAGAACCTATATGACTTCCTGAAGCAGAATAAATTCAGTCCCCTGACCCTAAATGGTGTGGAAAATTTTAAATCTTTTTCATGCCCTGTTACCTGTAGTTCTTCTTCTGATGTATCAGACTGAAGGTCTTCTAAAGCCTGAAATCTATTCACCATTGTTTCTTTGAGTGTCTGAACTTCTTGAATCAAATAACTTTCTAAAGACTTCATTGCATTAGTCAGTTTCTTACTTTCTCCAACTACAAATGATTCCATGTTTTTAATCTTATCATCCTTAGATATTATCTGAATGGCGTGTAAACTGCCTTCCAGAAAGAATGTTCTATCCGCTAGCTTGCCATTATCCTCAGACAGGGAAGAGATTCTGTCATCTAGTCTTTCTATCTGATATTCCAGTTTTTTAAACTTATTAGTAGCTTCCTCCGACCAGGAGTGGGCTGTTTCTGCTAGTTTGTTAATGCATTGCATTGTTTCTGTTCTGGTTATTGAGGTATCTGACATTAAATTATACCTTTCAGCTCGCCAATGCCATCTTCAATATTCTGAACCTTTCTTTCTATATTTTCTATGCTTTGAATTCTATCATTTTCAATGTTTCGAATCTTTGTCTCTATGTTTTGAATTCCATCATTTTCAATGTTTCGAATCTTTGTCACTAAGTCTCCCATGGTTTGTACAAGTTCCTTATTGTTTGCTGTAATCTCAAACCATTTCTTTAAGAATATCATGTTAATGATGAAACCCATTGCTATTACAAAATAAAAGTATATATTGGTCCAGTCCTAAGTTTCTTCTGCTAAAATCCCTTCTACATATGAAGTAAAATAATTCCTAAAGTTCTGCATAGTAAAATTATCTGCCATAGTTATGGAACAATTTATCTCAGATTTTATATCAGCTTAAATTGCAAAGGATGTTACAATTACCTTAGGTGTAATTCTGCTGTCCTGGAACTTTGATGCTTTTAGTTGTATTTCTCAGCTTGTGGTAGCTATGCCTGGAGGTGTGTCATCAAATAGTGCCTAGCTGCCCAGGCTCATCTGATCCCGGTTCCTGTAAAAAGTTCTTAACAAACTATGGCAAGCAGAATTTTGTTAAAAGGGGACTTTTGGAGTTACTTGTAACACAAGACGAAACGCGTGCAAGCCGGGCGGGTGCCGCCGGGCGGGTGCCGCCCGAGAGGTTCTGCGCGAATGCAAAGTCCCGTGCGGAAATGGGCAAAAAATGTTAAGCGGTAAGTGCCTTCTCAGGTCTGCTTTAGCGGCAAAGATCTCCTTTGCAGTAAGGAAGAGGCAAATGTCCCAAAGCTGTGGTGAGTCCACCTGGTTAAACCCTGCCCGTTGGGGAAGGTGGGGGAAGGGAGCGGCTTCTGCCGCCTGGGGGCAAAACCCAGGTAAATCCCACTTCTGACACCAGATATTGCGGTAAATAAGGATCAGGATAAACAAATAGGCTGAATAGATGTTTATTCAGGGAGAAATATCTTACAACCTAGACAGATGAACACCAGGAAATTCAACCCGATCCTCTCCTGTCCGAGTCACGCCAGAAAGAGAGAGCGCCTTCCTGGCCCCCTCCGACCTCCTTCCTCAGGTCACCTCCGCCCATCGCTCCACCCCCCAATGGGCGTGGTCAGTGCTACAGAAGGACTACCTCACTACACATACATTAACTTCACTGTCCCTCGCTACCGTCTCGCCAGCAAGAACGATGAGGCACACTCAGGATCCTTCTGCAATAAAGCCTTTATGCATCTTGAGAGGGAAAGCATAAGCTTACAGAGCGGAGACCCCAAGGTTTACAACCTTTGCCTCGGACGTGTCACCTCCTGATTGGCTGCAGCCCTCGGCCCATATGATGCCTCGGGAGAGGCAGAGGCCAAGGGAGGGAAAAATCACCCTGCACCTGTGCACTGACTTGTTTACTCTCAACGCCAGCTGGATACAGGCACCATCTTGTAATGGAGAATGCAGGGACAGCTCCCTACATCTCCCCCTTTTTTATTAATTAATGAAAAGGCTTCAAATTTACAAGCAAATAGGTCACCCATATATTGAGGGATAGAGGCAGAGGTTGTACCTTCCCAATCAAACATTAAGACTGTGTATGAGAGTCGCCATTAGGCTGTTAGCTTTACCCAAAGCGCTCTCGACCTGTCCTCTGCCGTTTTTCTGGGAAAGGGAGACTAGTGCAGGCAACACTTATGCAGGACAACATACCTCTCAGAGAGACCTGCATGCCAGGCAACTCCCTGTGCGATGCTTTGCTCAGCATCCCTCATGGGCTGCTCAAGCCTGACACTGTACCCTGTGCAATGAGCCTAGGCTCCGGGCGTGCAAGAGCTGTCTAGCCAGCAGCCTACTGCTTAAGCATAGATAACCAAATATCAGTGGAAGCCCCTTGTTCCAAAGCTGTAAGCACCTGGGTGATAACCACCTTGTCTCTCTTAGTTTGAGCCCTGAGCCTACACACCAGCCAGAGAAGCAACACAAGTCCGCAGCAAATGGCTGCACCAAACAATCCCACCCCCACCCATTCCTTGAAATAGGAAACAGCTGAAGCAATCCACGACAACAGTCCCTCCATCAAGGATAGATCAAGGCACGTGAAGTTTATCTGAATAATGGCGGCTCTCAACTCCCGAAGCATCTGCTCAAACTCAAAGGTCCTATTCTGCAATATGAACCGAGGTTTCAGGGGGTCTGGCTTGATCAAACCACATTAGTCTGGAAGGAATCCACAGCTTTTTATTTCCGGTTGAAACAAAAATAGAAATCCTTTTTCCCAGTAACTTGTCCTTGAACTTAAATTTTGGAGTCAAAGCATTTTTAAAATATATCAATTGAATTAATCCAGCAGCATTTCCTTTATCAGTTGTTATTTTCTCAGCAATCAAACAATGAATGCAGAGACAACACAATAGCATACTGTAACCAGATTCTCTCTGAGCTTTTCATCTTTACATGGCTTTATTATTACTCTGTTTCTTTTACTTCTATTGTTTCATTTTTTGAGACAGGGTTTCTCTGTGTAACTCTTATCTGTCCTGGAATTCACTCTGCATACCAGGTTTACTTTGAACTCACAAGAGATTTGCTTGCTTCTGTCTCCCAAGTGCTGGAATTAAAGGCATGTGCCACCACACCCAGCTTAGACAAATTAACTGCTTTGGTTTCTGACAAATACACTCCCTTGTCATTAGAATCACCGGGAGGGCCTTTTTAACTTTTTTTTTTGGGGGGGACTGGTTTTTTCCTGCACGCGCCCAACCTCTCATTATGCTCGGGTTCTGACTTGCTATCCTGGACCTCTTACCAAGGCCCAGAAAAGACCTACCTCTCCCAGCATGTCTGCCAGCAGTTCTGAATCCTCCTTGTAGTCAAGGGGTCTCCGATGGGCTGACGATGATGAGGTCTCAGTTCCCGGGTTTCGGCAACAGAAGTCCTGTCGCCAACAAGAATGATGCAGCACACTCAGGATCCTTCTGCAGTAAAGCTTGAATGCATCTTGAGAGGGAGAGCATAAGCTTACAGAACAGAGACCCCAAATATCCAAAACCCAAAACTTATATAGGTTTATAACCTTCGCCTCGGACGTGTCACCTCCTGATTGGCTGCAGCTCATCGGCCCATTATGACGCCACGGGAGAGGCAGAGGCCAAGGGAGGGAAAAATCACCCTGCACCTGCTCACTGACTTGTTTACTCTCAACGCCAGCGGGATGCAGGCGCCATCTTGTAATGGAGAATGCAGGGCCGGCTCCCTACACTTCACCACAGTTGAAAAGGAGAAAATCATATCTTACCGGTCTGGTGTGCTTCTGTTGCTGTGTAAAACACGGACCACACACTATGCAGGCCAGAAAGGGGCTTACTTAGCTTATGCTCCAGGTCACTGTCCCTAAAGAAAATTATAGCAGCGACTCAAGCAGGACAGTGGGAAGAAAATGTGGAGGAATGCAGTTGTCAGCTCATCTCTGGCTTTCTCACTTGCTCACAGTAAAGCTTAGCAAGTCCCCTTTGTTTACAGATAGCCCCTTGCACATGGACAGTTATAACAGCATAACTGCTGCCCATGTACAGGTTTACAGATTTTCTTTCTTTTCTTTGGCCAGCTGCAAGGCCTGTGTTAAGGCCAAGAGCTCAGCTTCTCATGCTGAGGTTCCTTCTGCCAGGCTGCTGGCTCAAAATCTGCAGGTTTCATTCACATCCTTGTCCCAGTCCTTTCTTTACCTTTCACAAGGTTCCCATCAGTGAACCAAGTTAGTGTTTCCATGGCCAGAGGGAAGACTGTAAGGTCTTTGCAATCTCCTGTCTCTTTAATCAGCAGGTGATGACAGTCCCAAATTACTTGTTCTTCAGTCTTCTCAGGCAGAAGAGTGGCAGGTAGTGCATCAGTGATTCATGTGGGCATTGGACATCCATTGTTCTGTGGGCTGCCGGACAATGCTCTCCTGCTCACCAGTGCATGGGGGGCTATTGTAGTTACTTTCTGCCCCTAAGTTAACATGTCAGAGTCTTTGACCAGTACAGCCATGGAAGCCATAGCTTTTAGACAGCCAGAGCATCCACTGCCTATAGGATCAAGCTCCTTCCCTGTTTATCGGTTACTGATGGCTGTTCAGAGTCAAAACAAATCCAGGCTCCTACATTTGACAGGATGTCTCTTTTTAACAGAAGGTAAGGGCATCCTGGGATATCTAGGAACAAGTGATATATCCCACCTGCATCAAGGATCACTGCCACCTGTATCCAGGCAACTCCCATATCCTGCTAGTGGGCACTCAACTCCACTGTCCTATCTGGCACAGGTATGGGAAACACCACCCTATCCAAGCCCATGGCATAGGGGATACAGGCAAACAGGAACTACAGCTGGTTGCCTCACTGAGGCCATGCCTTCTCCATTTCCTGAGCTGACTCTCAGTCAGTTCCTGGTGTCTGGCCACTGCTGGCCTGCCTTTTAATTGCTAATCTCATTAACACCTGCCAGAGGCCTTAAGGGGAGACCCACCCTGCTGTGCCTCTGCAGGTAGGCAGCCCTCTTTGGCAAAGGGAATGAATCACATTTCCTCAGCCTCATTTTGGATTCATCCATGCCAATACTTATATATCAAGCACCACTGTGCAACAGGAAAACACAGCTCTCTCACGCTAGAGCTGACATTCAGATGGCAGGAATATTTAAGTGCTAAGGGATGCCTTGTTCTTGCCTTCTTTTGATCTACTGGGGCACTTTGGATTGGTACACACCACCTAGTTCACCTAAATAGGAGATGAGGGAAGAATTTAAAGGGATAAGTAATTGAACCTGATAGACAGGGACTGTGGGCTCTACAGAGGTGAGATGACTTTTGCACAGAGAGGTTGAGTTTGGAGGCTCAGCAGCAGAGCACTGCCCTAGCACCTGTGAGGCCCTCAGTTTGACCCTAAGCTTCTCCATCTCCTTGGCCTCTTCCTCACCCATGCCTAATTCCACTCTAATGCTGATGGATATTTGTGTTGTTCCAGTTTGTGGCTACTATGAACAGAACTAGTGTGCACCTTCTAGCATGTTCCTTTTTCTCTCTTATTCTCCTCCCCCACCCCTCTGTCTCTCTGTGTATGTGTTTCAAACAAGCATTTATTGGGAGCAGGTCCCATAGCAGGAGTGGAAGTCAGAGACAAATTGAAGGAGCCAGGCAAGTGACCTTACATTTTCACTGGCCCTGCCATTAAGTTTTTACATTTTTGTGTAGACTTATGCCTGTGCACTGATGGTTCCATTTGCCTGTTGATTTCACTGACAACTGAAAAGTCTGCAACCTTTCCACTTGCTCAAAAGAGCCCGCGGATTCTGAAATGTCTGCCTGAGCCCTTGATCGGTTTTTACTGGGCTGTCTTTTTCTACTGGTTTGCACTTGTTTCCCTACTTTGGCTACAGGCCCTATGTCTGCTTTATATACCAACAGTTTTATTCCTTACTTTGTTGCCTTTCTGGCCAATTTTACGTGTCTTCTATTGGAGAGAATTCTTAACTTCCAGAAAGTTCAATTTGTGCTGGAGATGTATGTAGCCCAGTGTTTAGAGAGTGCTTGCCTAACATGCATGAGACCCTGGGCTCTATTCCTGGCTCTCCAGAAACTGGGTATGTATGGTGGTGTTTACCTATAATCCCAGTATTTAGGAGGTAGAGGCAGGAAGATCAGAGCTTCAAGGTCATCCTCAGCTACACAGCTACATAGCAAGTTCAAGGCTAGCCTGCTTTTGGATACGCTATCTCAAAAAGTAACCAAGTAAGCAGAAAGATGAGAGATTGGTTTCCAGACTCCACAGGGTGAGCTTACTACCACATGTAACTCCAGGTGCTGTAGGGGTTCTGATGGCTTTTTTTTTTTTTTTTTTTTTTTTGAGGGCACCTATATGTGCTTGTACAAACACACAGTCATATACATATAAAAGAAAAATAAATATTAAAAACAAACTAATCTATCACTATTTTAAAAAGGTTGCCTTCATGACCTTTTTTTTCCTTCATGTCTTACTTTACACAGCCTTTTCCTACCAGGATAGTAGTAGATGTCTTTAATTCTAGCACTTGAGAGACCAGAGAATCTGTGATTTCGAGATCAGCCTGGTTGAACATAGTGATTACACATAAATCCTGTCTCAAAAAAACAAAAACAAAACCAAAAAAACCCAAACAACAACAAAAGTCCCAACTTCTTGCTTCTCAAGTCCAAGGTCATGAAGCTATTTCTGAGGAGTCAAACCCATAGCAAAGCTAATCTCAGCAGTGATTGAGTTACTGCCTAGAAAGTGCCCTTCACTGAACCTGGATCTCAAGGATTCTGCTAGTCTGTCTGGTTAATGCACTGCAGGAGACTCCTGTCTCCATATTGTCCCTCTCCTCTGTATTTGGAGAAATAGTCATGTGCCACTGTCCCTGACCTTTTACCCAATGAGCCATCTCCAGCCACAGCTATCCAGGTAGAGGGTCTACCTAAGGGTATGATGGTGAATAGTTTGGATCAAACAGCTGTTGCTGCCTCCAGCTATGTACTTATGTTTTGGGTATCACAAATTAGTTCTCCTGTAGGGTTCTTAGCCACATAGTGACATTTAGGAAGTGGACACCTCAGAAAGACACCCAGGACAGTTACCATGGGATTTGTTGGTACCATGGTGGCAGTGCCCTTCTTTTAGTCCTTACACCAGGGACCAGACCAGCATCTTGTCTTAGCTGCCTTGGGAAACCATCCTAATATTTGAAGCTCAGTAAGTGATATTCTCTGCCTTTGTGTGTCTGTGATGTGTGTGTGTGTGTGTGTGTGTGTGTGTGTGTGTGTGTTAGTATAAAGAATCACCCAGTTCAAGTAAATGCAAAAAAATAGTCAGATCATCACACCACCCTAAACATGAACTTGGTAACTTTTATGTCAGCTGATTCATTGAGTGATGGACTACTACATTTACAAAGAATGTGGTCGTGGGGGACCTCTGCATGGAGAGAATGATGCAGTGTGTGAACATTAATGTTAGACTGACAGATGTATATTCCCTTTTTGCAGAAGTATCTCTCAACTTCTTGTTAATTTCAGAGGAAATAACTCCAATTTTGGCTATTTTGAGCTCTCAACATATCACTGGGTTGGGTTGGGGAGAAGACATTTAGTGGCAAACCACATGTTAAATTCTCACCATGCATGTACAGTGACATGTGTGGCCACAAGACCTTAGCTGATACTAAAGAGTAGCAAATAACTGGAAATGATTTTTAACATTTACTTCTGCTTTAGATAATTTATACAATAACTTAGTCCTCAACATGGACTGTATTTAATGAAACAAATTCTCAAAAGCCCTCCATATGCCCTAACTCGTTACTTAGAGCTCTGTAGAGGACTGGACAGTAGAGCGAATTCAGCTCTTTGAGGTGTTTGTTTCTCTTTCGGGTGGTTTTTAAGGTTTCAGACAAGCTTTAGTGCTCAGAGGAGCCTACTCTGGCTTGTGGGAGAACCCTTTCTTCAGACTTTACTTTCATAGCATCTATGACAATCGCAACACTGAAGTTCATTTATGCACTTTCCTAAAGAGGAGAAGAGGGGGCCATGACTGCATGGGTGTGGGCCAATAAGTGCATCCCGAGATTCTACATTCTTACCTCATTAATATGAAGGCCATTCAGCTTTCAATCATTTGCTAAACTTGGTGATTTCCATTGCTACCTAACTACCCTCTAGAGCTTCTAGTTCCCCACAAGATGAAGTCCAAACTTCTTAGTATGTTTGGAAAGCTTTGAGGAATTTTGTTTTTTTTAAATTAAGCCCTGAGGAATTTGAGCCTTGCATACCTGGGTTTTAGAAAACAGAGTTTTACCTCTGAAGTCTAAAAATCCACAGCATTTTGCTTCAGGTGAGAAACCTACCTCTAAGGTTGAATAAGACATATCAGCCACAGTCCCAAAGGAACACATAGGATTCACTTTTCAGAACAAATGCAGCTCTGCAGGGCTTGGGGCACCAAGGGCTGGCTCAGTGGTTAATGCCCTTAGAGGACGCCTGGTTCAATTCCTAGCATCCACATGGTGGTTCACACCTATCTGTAATTCTTTTAACAGGAGACCTGATACCCTCTTCTGGGTCCTGAAGGCTCCTTTCATGCAGGAACAAATGCATGCACATTTACTAAATAAAAATTTTGGAAAGTAAAACTGAAACTTTGATACTACTATGTATATGAAGCTATAGTTTTTATTATGTATTTTTAGATAAATATTAAGAATTTAAAAATGGCTCTTCTCCTGTATTTCCTGGGTCATATGTCTCACACTAGGTACTCTGACCTTTTCAGAAGCTGCCCACATCCTTAAAATCTCCAGGATTTTGATATTACGTCCAGGGTAGCCTAACTAAAGTCCCTAGTGTACATAGCATCTTCATGTGGAATTTCACTTGCCAAGTGTTCCTCAACACCACAAACTTGCAGCTAAGCCTATTTTTTGTCAAGAAAGAGCCTGGAATTGACTGTTTATCATGACAATCATTTAGCCACTTGTAGCTGGTGGCTTCTGTGTGTGGACTGGGAAGACACAGAACATCCTTGTACAATTTCCACAAGGCAGTCTTGGCCTGGAAGTTCAGTGATAACGCCTGGCATGCAGCATTCCTCTCTATGCTTACTGCAGGAAGCTGTGTGGGATGGAGCCCTACTTTGCATGCTGCACAGATTCCTCAGAAAATGATAGGACTTGCTCCTTGCCTCTGCTTCCTCTTTGGGTGCTGACCAAGGGCATATCAGGGTTCTCCAGAGCTACAGCTCCTCATCCTCTTCCAGGAAGTTCACATGTATCAAAGGTGACTCCATCCCTTGAGGCAACAAGCACTACAGGATGGGAAACCCATGTGCCTTCTTCAGACCTGGGCTCCTGTTTCACCTTTCTGTCTCTGGGCTCCAGGTTCTGCTATCACACCAAACCCTGATTCTGGCCCTCCGTGTTTTTCCAATGTTTCCCTCTCTGTCTAGACCTCACAGGTAGTCCATCAGTTTACACATCTTGCTCCAACCCACATTTCCCCCATTGCTTCTGCAGTACAATCCCCAAGAGCTCTGTATCCTTTGGCAAGCCCAGGTGCATGATATCAGCACGGCTCTACTCCTTTATTAATCATCTCTGGTAGAGATGTTGACCTATGGCTCTGGGTCACATTATCTATGGGTGCCTCAAATGTTTCTTCCCACATCTCTTATCCCACTGATTGCTTAGCAAAGGTCCCAAATAATTACATAGACTGCTAAGGGGAAACTCTCTTCTATCTGAACGTTACTTTCCTTTCGCCATGGGCTCTCACTCCTTTCCTGGGCTTCAGGAACCCAACACCTACGCTACCACCAACCTAAATGCTCACCCTAACTCTAACCATACCTTAAACTGAACTCTCAATGTCAGAAATACATGACCCTACCTGGATGGCATAGCCCCATATTGGAGAGGGGGTGAATGGAAGGGGAGGTGGTCAGGGTGAATGTAAAGGGGGAGAGAATGTAAGAGGGAGTGAGGTTAATGAGTGAGGGGTAGGAATCGACACGTAAAATAAACAATAATAATTTTAAAAAATTCAGTATGTAGGGACTCAGAATGTGCCCAAGAGGATGAGTGGATCTAACAGAGATCTTGAGGTCTTTAGCTGAGGGAACTCTAGCAGAGGTCCAGTGATGGGTTTCAAGTATCCAGTAGGACGTTTTGTTTCATTTAAAAATTATTTATCATATGTAATATCCTACTTGAATATCTCCTGGTAGAAAATAAGAGGGCAACAATCTCATTGTAGATGGTTGTGAACTACCATCTGGTTGGTGGGAAGTAACTCATATCCTCTGTAAGTACAATCAGTGTGCTTGAACTTTTAGCCATCTTTGCATTTCATTGTTGTGTTTGAAGAAAAGGCCTCATTATGTAATTTTGACTGGCCTGGAATTCATTGAGATTCATGCTTTTGGCTCCTGAGTACTGCTGGACAGGATGTGTAGAAGGGAACTCTCCTCCACTGCTTTTGGGAGTTCAAACTTGTACAGCCATTTTCAAGATAGCTATGGCAGTTCCTCAGCAAGATGGGAATTGGTTTACCACAGGACCTGGCAATCCCACTCATAGCCATATACCCAAATTATCCACATTCATGCAACAAAGCAAAGTGTTTAATTATATCTATAGCAGCATTATTTGTAATAGCAAGAAACTAGAAGCTACCCAGATGCCTCTCAACTGAAGAATGGATAAAGAACTTGTGGCACATCTACACAATGGACTACTAATTGACAGAAAAAATGGAATCTGGAAATGCACAGGCAAGTGGATGGCACTGAAGAAATACTCATGAATGAGGTAACCCAGGCACAAAAAGTAGAACATGGTAGAGAGGGAGAGAACATAAAAGAGCAAGTCATTATTGGTTTGAAGAGAAAATTGAACCTAAAGTTATATCTAGAGACCTACAAGACTGACTCCAACTAACAATCTGAGCAACAGTGGAAAGGCTTCCATTATTGACCTTCCCTGAAAATGAGATCAGCAACTAACTCGAGCGCTACATGGAGCCTTCATCTAGTCTCTGTAGAAAACAGAAGCAAACACCCATAAGTAAACACTGCATCTAACTAGAATCCAGATGCAGAGAGAGAGAGGACAAGATCGAGTTGCAGAAACACGTTGAGACAGCTGACCTGATGAAGGAGGAGCTAATAGGACCCCAGACTGATAGCTGTGAATCCAGCATGGAACTGACTCAGACCCCTGAGATGGGTATCAGCTAGAAGGTGTGAGCTGTCTAATGGAGTTCAGACAGTGGGACCTGGATGTATTCCTGGTGCGCAAAAGGACCTTGAGGACACATTCCCCCAATCCAGGGATACCCCCTAAACCTAGACATAGAAGAGACATTCTAATCAACACTTCAAATGCGCTGTCAGAAATACATGACCCCACTTGGATGGCCTAGCCCTATGTGTTGATTGTGGGTGAATAGGATGGCAGGGTGGTCAGGGTGAATGTGAGGGGGCAACAGATGATAAGAGGAAGGGAAGGAATTGAGGGAGATATAGGGAACAAGGATCTACATGTAAAAAATCATGAACTAATTTTAAAAAATATCCGGGATGCATGGACTCAGGATGTTCCCAAGAGGATATGGGGATCTAACAAGTATTTGGCAGTCTTTAGCTGAGGGAACTCTAGCAGAGGCACAGTGATGGGTTTCAAGTAACCAATAGGACATTTTATTTCATTTTTAAAAGTTATTTTGTCATATGTAGTACCCTACTTGAATGTCTGCTGGTAGAAAAGAAGAGGGCAACAGATATGATTGTAGATGGTGGTGAGCTACCATCTGGTTGGTGGGAGTTAACTCATATCCTCTGTAAGTACAGTCAGTGTGCTTCAACTTTTAGTCTTCTGTCTCTTCCATTGTTGTGTTTTTAAGAAAGGGCCTCATTATGTATCTGTGACTGGCCTGGAATTCATTGAGATTCATGCTTTTGGCTCCTGAGTTCTGGGTTCAAAGGCATGAAACACCATGATCATCTCAGGAATAAAATTTTATATTGTTAACATAAATAAGCATTAGTTTAGTTAAAATGGCTAGTGCTATGCATTCTGAGACAATAATTAATTTTTATTACATTTCTTCGTCACACAAAATTGAGGTCGATTTTGTTTCTAAATTAAAAAGTAGTAAATCATGGGCTATAATTAGGGGTTATTGGCTAGTGTCTAGAATTCCTGATACTAAGAGATTTAAGTTCAGCCTCTATTACCAACAAAGCAAAATAGGGCCTGAGTAGGTATCTCAGTCAATAAAGTACAAACACGAAGGACCTGAGATCAAGCAAAATGCTAAATCTAGAAGGGGATGATTAAAAGTTAAACTTGTGGGACATTTGATCATTATGTGAAAATAGGGTGCTTTTTACCTTGCCTGCCTAAGGCCCTTAATTGGTTTAATAAAAAGTTAAACGGCCAATTGCTCAAAAGGAATGGTTAGGCAGGATTGCTGGGCTGAGAGAAAAACTCAGGGGAATGAATCTAGGCCTGGACCCATGCCAGGAAGACAAGGAAGGAGCTGCGAATACAGAATAATAGACAATAGGCTAATAGACATTTGTTAAGGTATAGGAAATTGTTGGGAACAAGGTTAAGTTAAAGGCCAATCATTCATAATTTAGAAATGTCTATGTCATTATTTGGGGATGGATTGTTCCAAGAAAATCTGACAAGAAAGTCCAACTACATAATAGCACTGGAAAGGTGAGAGAGATCTGTAAGTCTCAGTGGCAGAAAAGTTTACCTTCATAAATGTGAACCTGATAAATAAGATGGACAATTGGAATTGAATTGACTTTGACACGTGATCACTCTATTGCTCTGTCTCTGTCTATCTGTGCTTCTGTCTCTCTCTCCCCATAACATAAACAAACACACCCACACCCACCCCCTGCCACACACACACATACAAACAGTAAACAAACAGTTTTATTCCATATTGTATTATGGTTGGGTGTCTTCACATATTCTGTCCCTTTCTGTTTGTTTACTTGAGAAAGGGTTTCCCTGTGTAGCCCTGCCTGTCCCCAAACTCACTCTGTGTACAAGGCTGGTCAAAAACTGAAGTGATGCCTACCTCAGCATCCCTTAATACAAACTGGCTCCTTATTTAGAATTAAGGCAAAAGCTGTCAGGTTTTTCAAATTGATAAATACAAGTGAGTTGATACTGCATAATCTGAACACATATTACCTGCAAAAGCAACATATGTAGTGCCACAATACTTTGCAATGACACAGAAAACACACTTTGAAATTGACACACTCCATCTTTTTCAATACTTGAATCAGAAGTTAGTTCCAATTTTTCATACACAATATGATATGTTTATTAATATTGACAAACTGTTCATTCCTAATCTTTTAAAACAATCAAAATTATTATGAGATACATAAATTCCAATCAAATTTTATGGGGGAATGAATGCAGCAGCATACCTTTGTTTGCCTCAAACTTGCCACATGTTGTTGGAACAGGTTCAGCTTCTCTACAGTTGGGTCAGAGGTGATATGCACATCATACACAGGCCTATGAAGAAGTTTACAGAGTTCCTCATATTGTTATAAGAGTAGTTTATGTTTATGAATTCTCTCTTTTTTACATTTTTTGAGATATTCTACTTGAGTGTCCAATTCTTTTCTAGTTAATGGAGACTTTTCTCTTTCTTTTTTTTATGAAACCAGATATGATTATAGTAAGGTGCAAGGATGGTAATGGAACTACAAAATAATAGGAATGCCAAATGGTTAAATTGACATACAAGGCAGTTTAAGCCTCGGGTGGTGGCACAATTTTTTAAATGTAGCACATGGGAGACAGAAGGGCAGTGGTTACCTGTGAGTTGGAGACCATCCTTGAATACAAACTATGGGCTAAGATGGGCAGGGCTATTACACAGAGATAAACTGCCAAAAATGTAGGTTATGCCAAACAGAAAATATTGAAAAAAAGGATCACCTAATTCTTCTAGCAAGAAAGAACAATTATGACTTTGTTTCGTGCTTGACTTCTGCTATGTGGCAAAAAATACCTCAGGGTCCTGATACTCCAACCTCATTTTCAGGTTAAGCTTACAGGTATCAGTCACCATGCTCAACTTCCTTTTATAATTCCTACTGTAGTAAAATGTCCCTGAATTATAGCCCTGCGTGTAATACTTTGGTAGTAAATAGAGACTGCTCCAATTTATACTGTAGTAAAACACCCCTGAATTATTGCCCTGCTCCAAGTTAACAACAATCTTAATGAAATTCCATCCCCACAAATGGGACAAAAGCAATATGTACTCAGCAAAACTGTATTGCAAGTATAAACACAGCCAGTTTTTCACTTTCAATACAGAACTCAATTTACACAGTACTTACTCTAATATTCCCATGATCACCTCTTTGCCCATTACTATGAATACAGTAGATCCTGCCCCATTCTTAGTATATAAAGAAGGCAGTAGAGTGAGTATTATTTATATATTGTAAAATAAAGTTTCACTAATCATTGTTTAAAAATTGACTTATATTCAGGGAAAACAGATGTGATTAGTATACTCCAAAGGTTCTCATGTGCCTAAATTCACATGAGTGAACTTGAGTGTTTAAGAAAAAAAAAAAAGTATTTTTTATTTAGCACATCTACATCATTTATATTAACTTAAGGAAAATGCTCTAATGTCATGGTCTTCTTGAAGGATCAATTATCCTTACCTTTGAAAGGCAGTCTGACTGCTAGTGTTATTCCATCTACAGACATGGGTGTTATGCTTCTACTTTAATAGTAATTGGAACATGAGATACCTCAACATTATCACTCAGCTCTCCCTGGGTGTCCCATATTTTCAGAATCATCCTGGATGGCTGAGTGGTACACAGGTTTGATCATTAAAGGAGCCACAAAGTTTTAAGTTTGTCTGGTAACAACTATTTGTATCACTACATATACTCGGCTCTTATGTACCCATTTATGCTCTGGTGGTGGATGGTAGATCAGACATATATATGAAGAAGGAATGGAGGACAGAAATCAAGTTTGGGGTGATACTGTCTACCTGGGTATTTGATATAAAGCCTAACTTACAAGACTATGAGATTCTTTCCTTCATGTATTTAAGTGTGTTGCTTTTGAACCTGGTGACCACTGAAGTCACAAGTCAGGGCTGGTTTCCCTGGAATAGCAGTTCAGGACAGTTGTAGTCCACCACATGGGCTGGAAACTGAAACCTGCTATTATGCAAAAGAGCAGAAAATGCTTGCAACTGCTCAACCTATCTTCAGCTGCTGTCTTATTTTTACGTATTTTGGAGGTGAAGTTTCTCATTCCACCTATCAATGTTGAAGTTAGAAGTATATGCAACCATTATGTTTTTTCACTCGAGACAAGGTTCCTATAGGATGCCCTGGCTGTTTTGAAACTTACTCTGTACAACAGGCTGACCTTTGGAGAACTTTCTGCCTCTGCCTCTGCCTCCAAAGTACTGGTGTTAAAGGCATAATCCACAACCCAGCCATCTGGATTAATTTTCAAGTATTGTGAGGATTGACTTCAGGTTTTCATGGCTTTGAGGGAAGTAGTTTTCAAATTAATCAATTTATTCAATGTTTCCTAATCCCCTCTTTCAAACAAACACCAATGCCTCCCATTTCTCTAAAGTTAAAATATTATTATGCTCTGTAAAACAAAAAAAAAATTGTAAGCAGGGTGAATAGGGTAACTGCCTTGCACATTTGTCATATATATCCCTCCTTCAACTAGAATGCTTTCCATTTGCATTGCTACACAGACAACACATTCCTCTGTCTTAGATACCCACCAGCTTGTTTTGAACACCACAAAATATAAGCCTAAACATATATCATTTTTTACTTTTACAAAAAAGCCCCATGCATTTAGGTAACTATGTGTAGTGCAAGTTTATAATTGCAGCACTTGGAAGTATGGACAGATGACTGCTACTACCTCCAAGCTGGCCTTGGCTACAAAGCAAGACCCTGCCTCAAAACAAGTAAGTATACATAAAGAAACTTAAATGTAACCATGTCATATTTAATTAGTGAAAATTACAAACCAGTGGAATGGTACATGCCTTGCTCAGTACTCAGAAGCTTGAGACAGGAGTCACAAGTTCAAGGCCACAAAGGACTGTATTGCTAAGAGCCTATCTTGGAAAAAGAACAAATGAGATGAAAATAAACAATAAAACATACATTTACTTCACCACAGGTGAAAAGAAGAAAATCATATCTTACCATTCTGGTGAGCATGTGGTGCTGTGCTAAAACACTGACCACACACAATGCAGGCCAGAAAGGGGCTTACTTAGCTTATGCTCCAGGTCACTGTCCCTAATGAGAATTACAGCAGCGACTCAAGGAGGACAGTGGGGAGAAAATGTGGAGGAATGCAGGTGTCAGCTCATCTCTTGCTCTCTGACTTGCTCACAGTAAATCTTAGCCAGTCCCCTTTGTTTACAGACAGCCCCGTGCACATGGACAGTTATAAAAGCATAACTGCTGCCCGTGTACAGGTTTACAGATTTTTTTCTTTTCTTTTGCCAGCTACAAGGCCTGTGTTAAGGCCAAGAGCTCAGCTTCTCATGCTGAGGTTCCTTCTGGCAGGCTGCTGGCTCAAACCATGCAGGTTTCATTCACATCCTTGTCCCAGTACTTTCTTTACCTTTCACAAGGTAACTGTTCCCATCAGTGAACTAAGTTAGTGTTTCCACGGCCAGAGGGAAGACTGTAAGGTCTTTGCAATCTCCTGCCTCTTTAATCAGCAGGTGATGACAGTCCCAAATTACTTATTTATCAGTCTTCTCAGGCAGAAGAATGGCAGGTAGTGCATCAGTGATTCATGTGGGCATTGGACATCCATTGTTGTGTGGGCTGCCTGACAATGCTCTCCTGGTCACCAGTGCATGGGTGGCTATTGTAATTACTTTCTGTCCCAAAGTTAACATGTCAGAGTCTCTGACCAGTACAGCCATGTCCATCATAGCTTTTAGACAGCCAGACCATCCACTGCCTACAGGATCAAGCTCTTTCCCTGTTTATCGGTTACTGATGGCTGTTCAGAGTCAAAACAAATCCAGGCTCCTACATTTGACAGGATGTCTCTTTTTAACAGAAGGTAAGGGCATCCTAGGATATCTAGGAACAAGTGATATACCCGACCCACATCAAGGATCACTGCCCCCGGCGTCCAGGCAGCTCCTGTATCCTGCTAGTGGGCACTCAACTCCAATGTACTATCTGGCACAGGTACGGGAAACACCACACTTTCCAAGCCCATGGCATAGGGGATGCAGGCAAACAGGAACTGCAGCTGGTTGCCTCACTGAGGCCATGCCTTCTCCATTTCCTGAGCTGGCTCTCAGTCAGGTCCTGGTGTCTGCCCTCTGCTGGCCTACCTTTTAATTGCTAATCTCATTAACACCTGCCAGAGGGGGTAAGGGGAGACCCACCCTGCTGAGCCTCTGCAGGTAAGCAGCCCTCTTGGCAGTGGGTGTGGACTTCAGAGCACAGGGAAAGGATCACATTTAATCAGCCTCTTTTGGATTCATCCATGGCAATACTTGTATGTCAAGCACCACTGTGCAACAGGAAAACACAGCTCTCTCACACTAGAGCTGACATTTAGATGGCAGGAACGTTTAATTGCTAAGGGATGCCTTGTTTTTGCCTTCTTTTGATCTACTGGGGCACTTTCGATTGGTACACACCACCTAGTTCACCTAAATAGGAGATTCGGGAACAATTTAAAGGGATAAGTCCTTGAACCTTATATACAGGGACTCTGCGCTCTACAGAGGACAAATGACTTTTGCACCGAGAGTTTGAGTTTGGAGGCTTAACAGCAGAGCACTGCCCTAGCACCTGTGAGGCCCTCAGTTTGACCCTAAGCTTCTCCATCTATTTGGCCTCTTCCTCACCCATGCCTAATTCCACTCTAATGCTAATGGATATTTGTGTTGTTCCAGTTTGTGGCTACTATGAACAGAACTAGTGTGCACCTTCTAGCATGTTCCTCTTTCTCTCTTATTCTCACTCCCCCCCCCCCCTGTCTCTCTGTGTATGTGTTTTAAACAAGCATTTATTGGGAGCAGGTCCCATAGCAGGAGTGGAAGTCAGAGACAATTTGTGGGAGCCAGGCAAGTGACCATACCATTTCACTGGCCCTGCCATTAATCTTTTACATTTTTGTGTAGACTTATAACTGTGCACTGATGGTTCCATTTGCCTGTTGTTTTCCCTGACAACTGACAAGTCTGCAACCTTTCCACTTGCTCACTGGGCCATCAAAAGAGCCCGCGGTTTCTGAAATGTCTCCCTGAGCCCTTGATCGGTTTTTACTGGGCTGTCTTTTTCTACTGGTTTGTACTTGTTTCCCTACTTTGGCTACAGGCCCTATGTCTGCTTTATATACCAACAGTTTCATTTCTTATTGTGTTGCCTTTCTGGCCAATTTTAAGTGTCTTCTATTGGAGAGAATTCTTAACTTCCAGAAAGTTCAATTTGTGATGGAGATGTATGTAGCTCAGTGTTTAGAGAGAGCTTGCCTAACATGCATGAGACCCTGGGCTCTATTCCTGGCTCTCCAGAAACTGGGTATGTATTGTGGTGTTTACCTATAATCCCAGTATTTGAGAGGTAGAGGCAGGAAGATCAGAGGTTCAAGGTCATCCTCAGCTACACAGCTACATAGCAACTTCAAGGCTAGCCTGTTATTGGAGACCCTGTCTCAAAAAGTAACCAAGTAAGCAGAAAGATTAGAGTTTGGTTTCCAGCCTCCACAGGGTGAGCTCACTACCATCTGTAACTCCAGGTGTTGTAGGGGATCTGATGGCTTTTTTTTTTTTTTTTTTTTTTTTTTTTTGGAGGGCACCTATATGTGATTTTACATACACACACAAAATAAAAATAAATGTTAAAAACAAACTAATCTATCAATATTTTTAAAAGTTTGCTTTCATGACCTTTTTTCCCCTCATGTCTTACTTTACACAGTCTTTTCCTACCAGGATAGTAGTGGATGTCTTTAATTCTAGCACTTGAGAGACAGGAGAATCTGTGATTTCGAGATCAGCTTGGTTGAACATAGTGATTACACACAGATCCTGTCTCAAAAACACAAAAACAAAACCAAAAAAACCCAAAGAACAACAAAAATCCGAACTTCTTGCTTCTCAAGTCCAAGGTCATGAAGCTATTACTGAGGAGTCAAACCCTTAGCAAAGCTAATCTCAGCAGTGAACGAGTTACTGCCTAGAAACTGCCCTTCAATGAACCTGGATCACAAGGATTCTGCTAGGCTGGCTGGTTAATGCACTGCAGGGATCCTCCTGTCTCCATAATGTCCCTCTCCTCTGTATTTGGAGAAATAGTCATGTGCCACTGTCCGTGACCTTTTACCCAATGAGCCATCTCCAGCCACAGCCCTCCAGGTAGAGTTTCTACCTAAGGGCATGATGGTGAATAGTTTGGATCAAACAGCTGTTGCTGCCTCCAGCTATGTACTTATGTTTTGGGTATCACAAATTAGTTCTCCTGTAGGGTTCTTAGTCACATAGTGATATATAGGAACTGGACACCTCAGAAAGATACTCAGGACAGTTACCATGGCATTTGTTGGTACAATGGTGGCAGTGCCCTTCTTTTAGTCCTTACACTAGGGACCAGGTCAGCATCTGGTCTTAGCTGCCTTGGGAAGCCATCCCAGTATTTGAGGCTCAGTAAGTGAAATTCTCTGCCTTTGTGTCTCTGTAGTGTGTGTGTGTGTGTTGTGTGTGTGTGTGGTGTGGGGGTGAGTGTAGTATAAAGAATCACCCAGTCCAAGTAAATGCACATAAAGTAGACAGATCATCACACCACCCTAAATATGAACTTGGTAACTTTTATGTGAGCTGATTCATTGAGTGATGGACTATTACATTTACAAAGAGTGTGGTCGTAGGAGACCTCTGCAATGAATGAGTGATGCAGTGAGTGAACATTAATGTTAGACTGACAGATGTATATTAACTTTTTGCAGAAGGATCTCTCATCTGCTTGTTAATTTTTGTGCTAATACCTCAAATTTAGTCTATTTTGAGCTTCCACCTTATCACCGGGTACTGTTGGGGAGAAGATATTTAGTGGCAAACCACATGTTGCATTCTCACCATGCATGTACAGTGACATGTGTGGCCACAAGACCTTAGCTGATACTAAAGAGAAGCGAATAACTGGAAATGATTTTTAACATTTACTTCTGCTTTAGATAATTTATACAATAACTTAGTCCTCAACATGGGCTGTATTTAATAAAACAAATTCTCAAAAGCCCTCCATATGCCCTAACTGGTTACTCAGAGCTCTGTAGAGGATTGGGCAGTAGTGCAAATTCAGCTCTTTGAGGGTTTTGTTTCTCTGTTGGGTGGTTTTGAGGTTTCAGACAAGCTATAGTGCTCAGAGCAGCCTATTCTGGCTTGTGGGAGAACCCTTTCTTCAACTTTACTTTCATAGCATCTATGACAATCACAACACTTAAGTTCATTTATGCACTTTCCTAAAGAGGAGAAGAGGGGGCCATGACTGCATGGGTGTGGGCCAATAAGTGCATCCCGGTATTCTATATTCTTACCTTATTAATACGAAGGCCATGCAGCTTTCAATCATTTGCTCAACTTGGTGATTTCCATTGCTACCTAACTATGCTCTTGAGCTTCTAGTTCCCCACAAGATAAAGTCCAAACTCCTTAGTTTGTTTGGAAAGCTTTGAGGAATTTTTTTTTAAATTAAGCCCTGAGGAATTTGAGCCTTGCATACCTGGGTTCTAGAAAACAGAGTTTTACCTCTGAAATCTAAAAATCCACAGCATTTTGCTTCAGGTGAGAAACCTACCTCCAAGGTTGAATAAGACATATCAGCCACAGTCCCAAAGGAACACATAGGATTCAATTTTCAGAACAAATGCAGCTCTGCAGGGCTTGGGGCACCAAGGGCTGGCTCAGTGGTTAAGTGCAGGCCCGGTTCAATTCCTAGCACCCACATGTTGGGTCACAACTATCTGTAATTCTTTTAACAGGAGACCTGATACCCTCTCCTGGGTTCTGAAGGCTCCTGTCTCATTTATTAAATAAAAATTTTGGAAAGTAAAACTGAAACTTTGATACTACTATGTATATTAAGCTATAGTTTTTATTATGTATTTTTAGATAAATATTAAGAATTTAAAAATGGCTCTTCTCCTGTATTTCCTGGGTCATATGTCTCACACTAGGAACCCTGACCTTTTCAGAAGCTGCCCACATCCTTACCGTCTCCAGGATTTTGATATTACATCCAGGGTAGCCTCACTAAAGTACCTAGTGTACATAGCATCTTCATGTGGAATTTCACTTGCCAAGTGTTCCTCAACACCACAAACTTGCAGCTAAGCCTATTTTTTGTCAAGAAAGAGCCTGGAATTGACTGTTTATCATGACAATCATTTAGCCACTTGTAGCTGGTGGCTTCTGTGTGTGGACTGGGAAGACACAGAACATCCTTGTACAATTTCCACAAGTCAGTCCTGGCCTGGAAGTTCAGTGATAACGCCTGGCATGCAGAATTCCTCTCTATGCTTGGACTGCAGGCAGCTGTGTGGGATGGAGCCCTATGTTGCATGCTGCACTGCTTATTCAGAAAAGGATAGGACTTGCTCCTTGCCTCTTCTTCCTCTTTGGGTGCTGACCAAGGGCATGTCAGGGTTCTCCAGAACTACAGCTCCTCATCCTCTGCCAGAAAGTTCACATGTATCAAAGGTGACTCCATCCCTTGAGGCAACAAGCACTACAGGATGGGAAACCCATGTGCCTTCTTCAGACCTGGGCTCCTGTTTCACCTTTCTGTCTCTGCTCCAGGTTCTGCTGTCTCACCAAACCCTGATTCTGGCCCTCCGTGTTTTTCCAATGTTTCCCTCTCTGTCTAGACCTCACACGTTGTCCATCAGTTTACACATCTTGCTCCTACCCACATTTCCCCCATTGCTTCTGCAGTACAAACCCCAAGAGCTCTGGATACTTGGGCAAGCCCAGGTGCATGATGTCAGCAGGGCCCTACTCCTTTTTTAATCATCTCTGGTAGAGGTGTTGACCTCTGGTAGAGGTGGCGCTGGGTCACATCATTTATGGGTGCCTCAAATGTTTCTTCCCACATCTCTTATCCCACTGAGTGCTCAGCAAAGGTACCAAATAATTACATAGACAGCTAAGGGTAAACTCTCTCCCATCTGAAGTTTACTTTTCTTTCCTGTTATCTTCGGCATGGGCTCTCACTCCTTTCCTGGGCTTCAGGAACCCAACCCTAACGCTACCACCAACCATAATGCTCACCCTAACTCTAACCATACCCTAAATAGAACTCTCATTGTCAGAAATACATGACCCTACCTGGATGTCATAGCCCCATCTGGGGAGAGGTGGGGGAATGGGAGGGGAGTTGGTCAGGGTGCAAGAGAAGGGGGACAGAATGTAAGAGCGAGAAATGGTAGGGAGTGAGTGATAGGAATCGACAAGTAAAATAAACAATAATCATTGAAAAAAATTCAGTATGCAGGGGCTCAGAACGTGCCCATGAGGAATAGTGGATCTAAAAGAGATCTTGAGTTCTTTAGCTGAGGGAACTCTAGCAGAGGCCCAGTGATGGGTTTCAAGTATCCAGTAGGACGTTTTATTTCATTTTAAAAAATTATTTATCATGTGTAGTATCCTACTTGAATATCTCCTGGTAGAAAAGATGAGGGCAACAATCTCATTGTAGATGGTTGTGAACTACCATCTGATTGTTGGGAAGTAACTCATATCCTCTAAAAGTACAATCAGTGTGCTTGAACTTTTAGCCATCTAACCATTCCATTGCTGTGTTTGAAGAAAAGGCCTCATTATGTAATTTTGACTGGCCTGGAATTCATTGAGATTCATGCTTTTGGCTCCTGACTACTGCTGGACAGGATGTGTAGAAAGGGTAACACTCCTCCACTGATTTTGGGAGTTCAAACTTGTACAGCCATTTTCAAGATAGCTATGGCAGTTCCTCAGAAAGATGGGAATTGGTTTACCACAGGACCTGGCAATCCCCCTCACAGTTATATACCCAAATTATCCACATTCATGCAACCAAAAATGTGTTTATTTATACCTATAGCAGCATTATTTGTAATAGCAAGAACCTAGAATCTACCCAGATGCCTCTCAACTGAAGAATGGATAAAGAACTTGTGGCACATCTACACAATGGACTACTAATCTACAGAAAAAAATGGAATCTGGAAATGCACAGGCAAGTGGATAGTAATTGAAGAAGCAATGATGAATGAGGTAACCCAGGCACAAAAGTAGAACATGGTAGAGAGGGAGAGAACATAAAAGAGCAAGTCATTATTGGTTTGAAGAGAAAATTGAACCTAAAGCTATATCTAGAGACCTACAAGACTGACTCCAACTAACAAACTGAGCAACAGTGGAAAGGCTTCCATTATTGACCTTCCCTGAAAATGAGATCAGCAACTAACTCGAGCACTACATGGAGCCCTCATCTACTCTCTGTAGAAAACAGAAGCAAACACTCAGAAGTAAACACTGCGTGTAACTAGAATCCAGATGCAGAGAGAGAGAGGACAATATCGAGTTGCAGAAACACATTGAGACAGCTGACCTGATGAAGGAGGAGCTAATAGGACCCCAGACTGATAGCTGTGAATCCAGCATGGAACTGACTCAGACCCCTGAGATGGGTATCAGCTAGAAGGTGTGAGCTGTCTAATGGAGTTCAGACAGTGGGACCTGGATGTATTCCTGGTGCGCAAATGGACCTTGAGGACACATTCCCCCAATCCAGGGATGCCCCCTAAACCTAGACATAGAAGAGACATTCTAATCAACACTTCAAATGCGCTGTCAGAAATACATGACCCCACTTGGATGGCCTAGCCCTATGTGTTGATTGTGGGTGAATAGGATGGCAGGGTGGTCAGGGTGAATGTGAGGGGGCAACAGATGATAAGAGGAAGGGAAGGAATTGAGGGAGATATAGGGAACAAGGATCTACATGTAAAAAATCATGAACTAATTTTAAAAAATATCCGGCATGCATGGACTCAGGATGTTCCCAAGAGGATATGGGGATCTAACAAGTATTTGGCGGTCTTTAGCTGAGGGAACTCTAGCAGAGGCACAGTGATGGGTTTCAATTAACCAGTAGGACATTTTATTTCATTTTTAAAAGTTATTTTGTCATATGTAGTACCCTACTTGAATGTCTGCTGGTAGAAAAGAAGAGGGCAACAGATATGATTGTAGATGGTGGTGAGCTACCATCTGGTTGGTGGGAGTTAACTCATATCCTCTGTAAGTACAGTCATTGTGCTTCAACTTTTAGTCTTCTGTCTCTTCCATTGTTGTGTTTTTAAGAAAGGGCCTCATTATGTATCTGTGACTGGCCTGGAATTCATTGAGATTCATGCTTTTGGCTCCTGAGTCCTGGGTTCAAAGGCATGAAACACCATGATCATCTCAGGAATAAAATTTTATATTGTTAACATAAATAAGCATTAGTTTAGTTAAAATGGCTAGTGCTATGCATTCTGAGACAATAATTAATTTTTATTACATTTCTTATTCACACAAAATTGAGGTAGATTTTGTTTCTTAATTAAAAAGTAGTAAATTATGGGCTATAATTAGGGGTTATTGGCTAGTGTCTAGAATTCCTGATACTAAGAGATTTAAGTTCAGCCTCTATTACCAACAAAGCAAAATAGGGCCTGAGTAGGTATCTCAGTCAATAAAGTACAAACACGAAGGACCTGAGATCAAGCAAAATGCTAAATCTAGAAGGGGATGATTAAAAGTTAAACTTGTGGGACATTTGATCATTATGTGAAAATAGGGTGATGTTTACCTTGCCTGCCTAAGGCCCTTAATTGGTTTAATAAAAAGTTAAACGGCCAATTGCTCAAAAGGAATGGTTAGGCAGGATTGCTGGGCTGAGAGAAAAACTCAGGGGAATGAATCTAGGCCTGGACCCATGCCAGGAAGACAAGGAAGGAGCTGCGAATACAGAATAATAGACAATAGGCTAATAGACATTTGTTAAGGTATAGGAAATTGTTGGGAACAAGGTTAAGTTAAAGGCCAATCATTCATAATTTAGAAATGTCTGTGTCATTATTTGGGGATGGATTGTTCCAAGAAAATCTGACAAGAAAGTCCAACTACATAATAGCACTGGAAAGGTGAGAGAGATCTGTAAGTCTCAGTGGCAGAAAAGTTTACCTTCATAAATGTGAACCTGATAAATAAGATGGACAATTGGAATTGAATTGACTTTGACACGTGATCACTCTATTGCTCTGTCTCTGTCTATCTGTGCTTCTGTCTCTCTCTCCCCATAACATAAACAAACACACCCACACCCACCCCGCACCACACACACACATACACACAGTAAACAAACAGATTTATTCCATATTGTATTATGGTTGGGTGTCTTCACATATTTTGTCCCTTTCTGTTTGTTTACTCGAGAAAGGGTTTCCCTGTGTATCCCTGCCTGTCCCAAACTCACTCTGTGTACAAGGCTGGTCAAAAACTGAAGTGATGCCTACCTCAGCATCCCTTAATACAAACTGGCTCCTTATTTAGAATTAAGGCAAAAGCTGTCAGGTTTTTCAAATTGATAAATACAAGTGAGGTGATACTGCATAATCTGAACACATATTACCTGCAAAAGCAACATATGTAGTGCCACAATACTCTGCAATGACACAGAAAATACACTTTGAAATTGACACACTCCATCTTTTTCAAAATTGAATCTGAAGTTAGTTCCAATTTTTTCATACACAATATGATATGTTTATTAATATTGACAAACTGTTCATTCCTAATCTTTTAAAACAATCAAAATTATTATGAGATACATAAATTCCAATCAAATTTTATGGGGGAATGAATGCAGCAGCA
The DNA here is from genome assembly GCF_943737965.1 of Phodopus roborovskii. NCBI lineage: Eukaryota > Metazoa > Chordata > Mammalia > Rodentia > Cricetidae > Phodopus > Phodopus roborovskii. Next base: position 33,101 of record NW_026127020.1, on the reverse strand, counting down.
TACCTTTGTTTGCCTCAAAGTTGCCACATGTTGTTGGAACAGGTTCAGCTTCTCTACAGTTGGGTCAGAGGTGATATGCACATCATACACAGGCCTATGAAGAAGTTTACAGAGTTCCTCATATTGTTATAAGAGTAGTTTATGTTTATGAATTCTCTCTTTTTTACATTTTTTGAGATATTCTACTTGAGTGTCCAATTCTTTTCTAGTTAATGGAGACTTTTCTCTTTCTTTTTTTATGAAACCAGATATGATTATAGTAAGGTGCAAGGATGGTAATGGAACTACAAAATAATAGGAATGCCAAATGGTTAAATTGACATACAAGGCAGTTTAAGCCTCGGGTGGTGGCACAATTTTTTAAATGTAGCACTTGGGAGACAGAAGGGCAGTGGTTACCTGTGAGTTGGAGACCACCCTTGAATACAAACTATGGGCTAAGATGGGCAGGGCTATTACACAGAGATAAACTGCCAAAAGTGTAGGTTATGCCAAACAGAAAATATTGTAAAAAATGATCACCTAATACTTCTAGCAAGAAAGAACAATTATGACTTTGTTTCGTGCTTGACTTCTGCTATGTGGCAAAAAATACCTTAGGGTCCTGATACTCCAACCTCCTTTTCAGGTTAAGCTTACAGGTATCTGTCACCATGCTCACCTTCCTTTTACAATTCCTACTGTAGTAAAATATCCCTGAATTATAGCCCTGCGTGTAATATCTTTGGTAGTAAATAGAGACTGCTCCAATTTATACTGTAGTAAAACACCCCTGAATTATTGCCCTGCTCCAAGTTAACAACAATCTTAATGAAATTCCATCCCCACAAATGGGACAAAAGCAATATGTACTCAGCAAAACTGTATTGCAAGTATAAACACGGCCAGTTTTTCACTTTCAATACAGAACTGAATTTACACAGTACTTACTCTAATATTCCCATGATCACCTCTTTGCGCGTTACTATGAATACAGTAGATCCTGCCCCATTCCTAGTATATAAAGAATGCAGTAGAGTGAGTATTATATATATATTGTAAAATAAAGTTTCACTAATCATTGTTTAAAAATTGACTTATATTCAGGGAAAACAGATGTGATTAGTATACTCCAAAGGTTCTCATGTGCCTAAATTCACATGAGTGAACTTGAGTGTTTAAGAAAAAAAAAGTATTTTTTATTTAGCACATCTACATCATTTATATTAACTTAAGGAAAATGCTCTAATGTCATGGTCTTCTTGAAGGATCAATTATCCTTACCTTTGAAAGGCAGTCTGACTGCTAGTGTTATTCCATCTACAGACATAGGTGGTATGCTTCTACTTTAATAGTAATTGGAACATGAGATACCTCAACATTATCACTCAGCTCTCCCTGGTGTCCCATATTTTCAGAATCATCCTGGATGGCTGATTGGTACACAGGTTTGATCATTAAAGGAGCCAAAAGTTTTAAGTTTGTCTGGTAACAACTATTTGTATCACTACATATACTCGGCTCTTATGTACGCATTTATTCTCTGGTGGTGGATGGTAGCTCAGACATATATATGAAGAAGGAATGGAGGACAGAAATCAAGATTGGGGTGATACTGTTTACCTGGGTTTTTGATATAAAGCCTAACTTACAAGACTATGAGATTCTTTCCTTCATGTATTTAAGTGTGTTGCTTTTGAACTTGGTGACCACTGAAGTCACAAGTCAGGGCTGGTTTCCCTGGAATAGCAGTTCAGGACAGTTGTAGTCCACCACATGGGCTGGAAACTGAAACCTGCTCTTATGCAAAAGAGCAGAAAATGCTTGCAACTGCTCAACCTATCTTCAGCTGCTGTCTTATTTTTATGTATTTTGGAGGTGAAGTTTCTCATTCCACCTATCAATGTTGAAGTTAGAAGTATATGCAACCATTATGTTTTTTCACTCGAGACAAGGTTCCTATAGGATGCCCTGGCTGTCTTGAAACTTACTCTGTACAACAGGCTGACTTTGGAGAACTTTCTGCCTCTGCCTCTACCTCCAAAGTACTGGTGTTAAAGGCATAATCCACAACACAGCAATCTGGATTAATTTTCAAGAATTGTGAGGATTGACTTCAGGTTTTCATGGCTTTGAGGGAAGTAGTTTTCAAATTAATCAATTTATTCCGTGTTTCCTAACCCCCTCTTTCAAACAAACACCAATGCCTCCCATTTCTCTAAAGTTAAAATATTATTATGCTCTGTAAAACAAAAAAAAAAATTGTAAGCAGGGTGAATAGGGTAACTGCCTTCCACATTTGTCATATATATCCCTCCTTCAACGAGAATGCTTTCCATTTGCATTGCTACACAGACAACACATTCCTCTGTCTTAGATACCCACCAGCTTGTTTTGAACACCACAAAATTTAAGCCTAAACATATATCATTTTTTACTTTTACAAAAAGCCCCATGGATTTAGGTAACTATGTGTAGTGCAAGTTTATTATTGCAGCACTTGGAAGTATGGACAGATGACTGCTACTACCTCCAAGCTGGACATGGCTACAAAGCAAGACCCTGCCTCAAAACAAATAAGTATACATAAAGAAACTTAAATGTAACCATGTCATATTTAATTAGTGAAAATTACAAACCAGTGGAATGGTACATGCCTTGCTCAGTACTCAGAAGCTTGAGACAGGAGTCACAAGTTCAAGGCCACAAAGGACTGTATTGCTAAGAGCCTATCTTGGAAAAAGAACAAATGAGATGAAAATAAACAATAAAACATACATTTACTTCACCACAGGTGAAAAGAAGAAAATCATATCTTACCATTCTGGTGAGCATGTGTTGCTGTGCTAAAACACTGACCACACACAATGTAGGCCAGAAAGGGGCTTACTTAGCTTATGCTCCAGGTCACTGTCCCTAATGAGAATTACAGCAGCGACTCAAGGAGGACAGTGGGGAGAAAATGTGGAGGAATGCAGGTGTCAGCTCATCTCTGGCTCTCTCACTTGCTCACAGTAAAGCTTAGCCAGTCCCCTTTGTTTACAGACAGCCCCGTGCACATGGACAGTTATAAAAGCATAACTGCTGCCCGTGTACAGGTTTACAGATTTTTTCTTTTCTTTTGCCAGCTACAAGGCCTGTGTTAAGGCCAAGAGCTCAGCTTCTCATGCTGAGGTTCCTTCTGCCAGGCTGCTGGCTCAAACCATGCAGGTTTCATTCACATCCTTGTCCCAGTCCTTTCTTTACCTTTCACAAGGTAACTGTTCCCATCAGTGAACTAAGTTAGTGTTTCCACGGCCAGAGGGAAGACTGTAAGGTCTTTGCAATCTCCTGCCTCTTTAATCAGCAGGTGATGACAGTCCCAAATTACTTATTTATCAATCTTCTCAGGCAGAAGAATGGCAGGTAGTGTATCAGTGATTCATGTGGGCATTGGACATCCATTGTTCTGTGGGCTGCCTGACAATGCTCTCCTGGTCACCAGTGCATGGGGGGCTATTGTAATTACTTTCTGTCCCAAAGTTAGCATGTCAGAGTCTTTGACCAGTACAGCCATGTCCATCATAGCTTTTAGACAGCCAGACCATCCACTGCCTACAGGATCAAGCTCCTTCCCTGTTTATCGGTTACTGATGGCTGTTCAGAGTCAAAACAATTCCAGGCTCCTACATTTGACAGGATGTCTCTTTTTAACAGAAGGTAAGGGCATCCTAGGATATCTAGGAACAAGTGATATACCCGACCTACATCAAGGATCACTGCCCCCGGCGTCCAGGCAGCTCCTGTATCCTGCTAGTGGGCACTCAACTCCAATGTACTATCCGGCACAGGTACGGGAAACACCACACTTTCCAAGCCCATGGCATAGGGGATGCAGGCGAACAGGAACTGCAGCTGGTTGCTTCACTGAGGCCATGCCTTCTCCATTTCCTGAGCTGGCTCTCAGTCAGGACCTGGTGTCTGCCCTCTGCTGGCCTGCCTTTTAATTGCTAATCTCATTAACACCTGCCAGAGGGGGTAAGGGGGAGACCCACCCTGCTGAGACACTGCAGGTAGGCAGCCCTCTTGGCAGTGGGTGTGGACTTCAGAGCACAGGGAAAGGATCACATTTAATCAGCCTCTTTTGGATTCATCCATGGCAATACTTGTATGTCAAGCACCACTGTGCAACAGGAAAACACAGCTCTCTCACGCTAGAGCTGACATTCAGATGGCAGGAACGTTTAATTTCTAAGGGATGCCTTGTTCTTGCCTTCTTTTGATCTACTGAGGCAATTTTTATTGGTACACACCACCTAGTTCACCTAAATAGGAGATGCGGGAACAATTTAAAGGGATAAGTCCTTGAACCTTATAGACAGGAACTCTGGGCTCTACAGAGGACAAATGACTTTTGCACAGAGAGGTTGAGTTTGGAGGCTTAACAGCAGAGCACTGCCCTAGCACCTGTGAGGCCCTCAGTTTGACCCTAAGCTTCTCCATCTCCTTGGCCTCTTCCTTACCCATGCCTAATTCCACTCTAATGCTAATGGATATTTGTGTTGTTCCAGTTTGTGGCTACTATGAACAGAACTCGTGTGTACCTTCTAGCATGTTCCTCTTTCTCTCTTATTTCACTCCCCCCTCCCCGTCTGTCTGTGTATGTGTTTTAAACAAGCATTTATTGGGAGAAGGTCCCATAGCAGGAGTAGAAGTCAGAGACAATTTGTGGGAGCCAGGCAAGTGACCTTACCATTTCACTGGCCCTGCCATTAAGTTTTTACATTTTTGTGTAGACTTATGACTGTGCACTGATGGTTCCATTTGCCTGTTGTTTTCCCTGACAACTGACAAGTCTGCAACCTTTCCACTTGCTCACTGGGCCATCAAAAGAGCCCGCGGTTTCTGAAATGTCTCCCTGAGCCCTTGATCGGTTTTTACTGGGCTGTTTACTGATGGGTTTTCTACTGGTTTGCACTTGGCTCCATGTAGCACATAAGTTAGTTGTTGATCTTATTTTCAGGGAAGGTCAATAATGGAAACCTTTCCACTGTAGCTCAGATTCTTAGTTGGAGTCAGTCTTGTAGGTCTCTAGATATAACTTTAGGTTCAATTTTCTCTTCAAACCAATAATGAATTGCTCTTTTATGTTATCTTCCTCTCTACCATGTTCTACTTTTTGTGCCTGGGTTACCTCATTCATGATTGCTTCTTCAAGTACCATCCACTTGCCAGTGCATTTCAAGATTCCATTTTTTTCTGTAGATTAGTAGTCCATTGTGTAGATGTGCCACAATTCTTTATCCATTCTTCAGCTGAGAGGCATCTGGGTAGCTTCTAGGTTCTTGCTATTACAAATAATGCTCCTATAGGTATAATTAAACACATTTTTGGTTGCATGAATGTGGTTAATATGGGTATATGCATATGGGGGGGGATTGCCAGGTCCTGTGGTAAACCAATTGCCATCTTGCTGAGGTACTGCCATACCTATCTTGAAAATGGCTGTACAAGTTTGAACTCCCAAAAGCAGTGGAGGAGTGTTCCCCTTTCTACACATCCTGTCCAACAGTACTCAGGAGCCAAAAGCCTGAATCTCAATGAATTCCAGGCCAGTCAAAATTACATAATGAGGCCTTTTCTACAAACACAACAATGGAATGGATAGATGGCTAAATGTTCAAGCATGCTGGTTGTACTTAAAGAGGATATGAGTTACTTCCCACCAACCAGATGATAGTTCACAACCATCTACAATGAGATTGTTGCCCTTGTCTTTTCTACCATGAGATATTCAAGTAGGATACTACATATGATTAATAATTTTTTAAAATGAAATAAAACGTCCTACTGGATACTTGAAAGCCATCACTGGGCCTCTACTAGAGTTCCCTCAGCTAAAGACCTCAAGATCTCTGTTAGATCCACTATTCCTCATGGGCACGTTCTGAACCCCTGCATACTGAATTTTTTCAATTATTATTGTTTATTTTACTTTTTGATTCCTATCCCTCACTCCCCACCCTTTCTCGCTCTTACATTCTGTCCCCCCTTCTCTTGCACCGTGACCACTACCCCTCCCATTCACCCCCTCTCCCCATATGGGGCTATGACATCCAGTTAGGGTCATGTATTTCTGACAATGAGAGTTCTATTTAGGGTATGGTTAGAGTTAGGGTGAGCATTATGGTTGGTGGTAGCATTAGGGTTGGGTTCCTGAAGCCCAGGAAAGGAGTGAGAGCCCATGCCGAAGATAACAGGAAAGGAAAGTAAACTTCAGATGGGAGAGAGTTTACCCTTAGCCATCTATGTAATTATTTGGGACCTTTGCTGAGCAATCAGTGGGATAAGAGATGTGGGAAGAAACATTTGAGGCACCCATAAATGATGTGACCCAGCGCCAAGGTCAAAACCTCTACCAGAGATGATTAATAAAGGAGCAGGGCCCTGCTGACATCATGCACCTGGGCTTGCCCAAGGATCCAGAGCTCTTGGGGTTTGTACTGCAGAAGCAATGGGGGAAATGTGGGTAGGAGCAAGGTGTGTAAACTGATGGACTACCTGTGAGTTCTAGACAGAGAGGGAAAGTTTGGAAAAACACAGAGGGCCAGAATCAGGGTTTGGTGAGACAGCAGAACCTGGAGCCCAGAGACAGAAAGGTGAAACAGGAGCCCAGGTCTGAAGAAGGCACATTAGTTTCCCATCCTGTAGTGATTGTTGCCTCAAAGGATGGAGTCACCTTTGATACATGTGACATTACTGGCACAGGATGAGAAGCTGTAGCACTAGACAACCTTGACATGCCCTTGGTCAGCACCCAAAGAGGTAGCAGAGGCAAGGAGCAAGTCCCATCCTTTTCTGAATAAGCAGTGCAGCATGCAACATAGGGCTCCATCCCACACAGCTGCCTGCAGTCTATGCATAGAGAGGAATGCTGCATGGCAGGCGTTATCACTGAACTTCCAGGCCAGGACTGACTTGTGGAAATTGTACAAGGATGTTCTGTGTCTTCCCAATCCACACACAGAAGCCACCAGCTACAAGTGGCTAAATGATTGTCATGATAAACAGTCAATTCCAGGGTCTTTCTTTACAAAAAATAGGCAAGTGAAATTCCACATGAAGATGCTATGTACACTAGGTACGTTAGTGAGGCTACCGTGGACGTAATATGAAAATCCTTGAGATGGTAAGGATGTGGGCAGCTTCTGAAAAGGTTAGAGTACCTAGTGTGAGACATATGACCCAGGAAATACAGTAGAAGAGCCATTTTTAAATTCTTAATATTTATCTAAAAATACATAATAAACACTATAGCTTCATATACATAGTAGTATCAAAGTTTCAGTTTTACTTTCCAAAATTTTTATTTAATAAATGTGACAGGAGCCTTCAGAATCCAGGAGATGGTATCAGGTCTCCTGTTAAGAGAATTACAGATAGTTGTGACCCACCATGTGGGTGCTAGGAATTTAGAACTAGATCAAATGATCACCAGCCTATAATTCACATCACCAGAGGAACTAGGATACAAGTTGTATTCTAAGAGATTCATATAAAGTCCCTCACAGAACTGGGAAGGGACAAGTCCCCCATACCTCAGGTAAAGTGGGGGAAGACAGCTAATGGAGAGAGAAGTAGGAGAAAATGAGAGGGAGGAGAGGAAGGCATGTGCGACCAGGAGGATTGAGCCTGGTTAGGAATGGAAAATAGGAAAGAGAGAGAGAGTCAGAGACAGAGAGAGAGAACATAAAAGAGGGAGCCAATATTGGTTTGATGATAAAGTTGCACACAAAGAAAGGTCGAGGGAACTACAAGACTGCTCCCAACTAACAATCTCAGCTTCCTTGGAAAGGCTATCATAAATGCCCTTCCAGGAGAGTGAGATCAACAACTAACTTCTCCATGGAGTCCTCAACTAATGCCTGTTGAAAACAGGAGCAAACACCCATACATAAACACTGAGCCGAACTACAACCCAGAAGCAGATGGAGAGGACAAGACCATGCGGTAGAAGTACATAGAGACAGCTTACCTGAACAAGGAGGAACTAAAGGCCACTAGACTGATAGCTGGGAAGCCAACAGGGGACTGACTTGGACCCCCCTGAATATGGGTCTCAGCCAGAAGGTCTGAGCAGTCTAAGAGACCTCAGACAGTGGAGCCAGGATGTATCCCTGGTGCACAAAAGGACTTTGCAAACATATCCCCCATGGAGGGATAACTGCCTTATTCTAGAGATAGGAGAGAAGCCCTAGTCCCTACTTCACAGGACCTGTCAGATCTACATGACCCCAACTGGATGGCCTTCCTCTACATATGGTAATGTGGTGGGGGGTTGGGAGGGGAGGGTGTTTAGAGTGCATGGGAGAGGGCAGAGAGGGCAAAAGGGAGGGAAGGAGGGAGGGAGGGCTGGAGGGGAGGGAAGGAGGGAGGGAACGGGAACTGGGATCGACATGTAAAATAATAAATTAAAAAAAAAAAAAACACTTTGTCTCCAAAATTTAAGTTGAAGAACAAGTTACTGGGGCAAAGGATTTCTATTTTTGTTTCCACAGAAAATGAAAAGATGTGGATTCCTTACAGGCTAATGTGGTTTGATCACACCAGACCGCCTGAAACAGAGTACAAGTTGGTCCTGCATTCCAAACAGCTGGACAAAACAGCCCTACAGACTACAGCTAGGATATCTGAATCTTCTTCGATTCCCCCAAGATAGCGCCCCTTACCAGCAGGAAGTAGTTTGGAAAGAACGACGCCCAAATTCCCAAATATTGTGTATGAATGTTTGTTTTCATTTAATTGGACTTTGTTATATAAAATTACAAAAAAAATCCTCAAAGCTTTCCAAACAAACTAAGGAGTTTGGACTTTATGTTGTAGGGAACTATAAGCTCTAGAGGGTAGTTAGGTAGCAATGGAAATAACCAAGTTTAGCAAATGATTGAAAGCTGCATGGCCTTCATAATAAAAAGGAAGAAGATAGAATCCCAGGATGCACTTAGTGGCCCACACCCATGCAGTCATGACCCCCTCTTCTCCTCTTTAGGAAAGTGCATAAATGAACTTCAGTGTTGTGATTGTCATAGATGCTATGAAAGTAAAGTCTGAAGAAAGGGTACTCCCACAAGCCCACAAGCCAACAAGGCTCCTCTGAGCACTAAAGCTTGTCTGAAGCCTCAACACCACCCAAAAGAGAAACAAACACCTCAAAGAGCTGAATTCCCTCTACTGCCCAATCCTCTACAGAGCTCTGAATAACCAGTTAGGGCATATGGAGGGCTTTTGAGAATTTGTTTTATTAAATACTGTCCATGTTGAGGACTAAGTTATTGTATAATTTATCTAAAGCAGAAGTGAATATTAAAAATTATTATCAGTTATTTGCTACTCTTTACTATCAGCTAAGGTCTTGTGGCCACACATGTCACTGTACATGCATGGTGAGAATTCAACATGTGGTTTGCCACTAAATGTCTTCTTCCCAACCCTACCTAGTGATAAGGTGGAAGCTCAAAATAGCCTAAATTTGAAGTATTTGCACAGAAATTAATAAGCAGATGAGAGATTCTTCTGCAAAAAGGTAATATACATCTGTCAGTCTAACATTAATGTTCACACACGGCACCACTCTCTCCTTGCAGAGGTTCTCCACGACCACACTCTTTGTAAATGTAGTAGTCTATCACTCAATGAAGCAGGTGACATAAAAGTTACCAAGTTCATGTTTAGGGTGATGTGATGATCTGACTACTTTATTTGCATTTACTTGGACTGGGTGATTCTTTATACTACACACACACACACACACACACACACACACACACACACACACCACCAGAGACCAAGGGAAGAGAATTTCACTTACTGATCCTCAAATATTCGGATGGCTTCCCAAGGCAGCTAAGACCAGATGCTGGCCTAGTCCCTGGTGTAAGGACTAAAAGAAGGGCACTGCCACCATTGTACCACCAAATCCCATGGTAACTGTCCTTGGTATCATTCTGAAGTGTCCAGTTTCTAAATGTCACTATCTGGCTAAGAACACTACAGGAGAACTAATTTGTGATACCCAAAACATAAGTACAACAGCTGTTTGATCCAAACTATTCACCATCATGCTGTTAGGTAGACCCTCTACTTGAATGGCTGGGGCTGGAGATGGCTCATTGGGTAAAAGGTCAGGGACAGTGGCACATGACTATTTCTCCAAATAGTCCTCCAAATAGAGTAGAGGGACAATATGGAGACAGGAGGATACCTGCAGTGCATTAACCAGCCACTCTCTAAACACTGAGCTACATACATCTCCAGCACAAATTGAACTTTCTGGAAGTTAAGAATTCTCTCCAATAGAAGACACTTAAAATTGGCCAGAAAGGCAACACAGTAAGAAATGAAACTGTTGGTATATAAAGCAGACATAGGGCCTGTAGCCAAAGTAGGGAAACAAGTGCAAACCAGTAGAAAAAGACAGCCCAGTAAAAACCGATCAAGGGCTCAGGCAGACATTTCAGAAACCGCGGGCTCTTTTGATGGCCCAGTGAGCAAGTGGAAAGGTTGCAGACTTGTCAGTTGTCAGGGAAATCAACAGGCAAATGGAACCATCAGTGCACAGTCATAAGTCTACACAAAAATGTAAAAACTAAACAGCAGGGCCAATGAAATGGTAAGGTCACTTGCCTGGCTCCCATAAATTGTCTCTGACTTCCACTCATGCTGTGGCACCTGCTCCCAATAAATGCTTGTTTCAAACACACACAGACAAAGAGAGAGAGAGATAGAGAATAAGAGAGAGAGGAATATGCTAGAATATGCCCACTATTTCTGTTCATATTAACCACAAACTGAAACAACATAAATATTCATCAGCATTAGACTGGAATTATGCATGGGGGGAAGCAGACCAGAACCTATAATATGAAGCTTAAATAGCCAGAGTGCCTTCTGTTGCATTGTGCCTGCTTTCTTTACTGTTTGAAGGTGAAATTTTCTTGGATAGGTAGTTTATGCTTGTTGGGATAGGGGTGGGGGTAGCAGGGATTTATGTTTGTTTTCTATTGAGGATGAAACAGTCAGAGGTGTTAAAGTCAGACAGCTTAACCAGTGGTGGAGTGGAGACACAGACCCTAAGTCATTGGTGCTGTCAGGTTCAGCAAAAGCAACAAAATCTTAGGTCTCCTCCTAGCCTAGGGAATAAGATTCTCTAGCTGCCAGGGGCCTCACAGCAGTTGCTCACAACCTGATTGTAAGACACCACAGGTGAGGAAGAGGCCAAGTAGATTGAGAAGCTTAGGGTCAAACTGAGGGCCTCACAGGTGGTAGGGCAGTGCTCTGCTGCTGAGCCTCCACACTCAATGTCTCTGTGCCAAAGTCATCTCTCCTCTGTAGAGCCCTGAAACTCTTTCTATCAGGTTCAAGTACTTATCCCTAAAACTGTTCCTGCATCTCCTATTTAGGTGAACTAGGTGGTGTGTACCAATCGAAACTTCCCCAGTAGGTCTAATGAAGGCAAGAACAAGCCATCCCTTAGCATTAAATGTTCCTGCCATCTGAATGTTAGCTCTGGCATAAGAGGGCTTTGTTTTCCTGTTGGAGAGTCGTGCTTGACATGTAAGTATGGCCATGGGTGAATCCAAAAGAAGCCATGGAAATGTGATCCTTTCCCTGTGCTCCCTAGTCCATACCCATTGCTAAGGAGGGCTGCCTTTCCTGCAGAGGCTTGGCTGGTTGTGGCTCACCTTACCCCCTCTGGCAGGTGTTAATGAGATTAGCAATTAAAAGGCAAGCCAGCAGTGGCCAGACCCCAGGACCTGACTGAGAGCTAGTTCAGGAAATTCAGAAGGCATGGCCTCAGTGGGGCAACCAGCTGCAGTTATTATTTGCCTGTACATCCTATGCCTTGGGCTTGGCAAGTGTGGTGTTTCCCCTACCTGTGCCAGATAGTACAGCAGAGTTGGGTGCCCACTAGCAGGATGCGGGGAGGGTCCTGTATGCCAGTGGCAGTGATCCTTGATGTAGGCAGGATATATCAATTGTTCGTAGATATCCCAGTGTGCCCTCTGTTAAAAAGAGACATCCTGTCAAATGTACGAGCCTGGATTTATTTTGACTCTGAACAGCTATCATTAACCGATAAACAGGGAAGGAGCTTGATCCTGTAGCCAGTGGATGGTCTGTGTTAGGAACTAGCAGGCAGCTGACCCCTGCCCTAAGGATGGGTGGGACTCTCTTGGCCTTGTCAGCTTTACCTGGCAGCTAGAGGACTCATTTACACTGAAAGACCTAAAAAGTAATGTTAATTATGGACTAACCTAGAAGCCAATATGTGTTCCTTGGAATTTGCTAGCTTCCACTCACAAGTCCCTGAGATTAGAAGAATTCACACTGCCCCTCCTTTCCTGTGAGACAACAGGTGGTAAATAGGGTCAAGAGATAGCTGTAACTCTGGTTTGCCCAGACTAGGTTAATTAGCACACCTGAAGCCCTAAGGTCTGCTGACCCTAATAGACAGACCATCAGGCCTCCAAGGGTCAAGTACTCAATGGAAAGAGGGTCCCACCCTTCCTATGCTTGTACATTTGCCTTTAAAAACACCTGGGCCCAGGGGAGGGGGGCTTCTCCCTAGCTGCAAGCTGGAGGAGCCTGTTTGTGCAATTGTTTCCCTGTTCATTAAAGCCTCTTGCATTTTGCAGCAACTGGACTGGACACTGAGTTCTTGGGGTATCGACTCCTCATTCTGGAAGACTCCTCATTCTGAAGGTCTTACAACACATGCTCAAGCCTCTTTTAAAATAAGCTCTCCAAGTGCTTCTCTCTCTTTGCTCTCTCTCTGCTCTCTCTCTGCCTCTCTCTGCTCTCTCTGGTCTCTCTGCTCTCTCACATCTCTCTCTGCCTCTCTTTGCTCTCTCTCTCTCTCTTGTCTCTCTGCTCTCTCTCCTGCTTCTGGTTGGCCACCAGATACCCCCTCTTTTCTCCCCTTGCTCAATAAACTACATGTGGGCACTGAGTCTTGTGTTTGTGTTTCTTAGGCATTAGCTGCAGCAAAAGAACAACATTGGTTCCGAACCCCAGGCAGGCTCTCCATGTGGGTCACTGGTGGCCTTCTTCTGGCAGGCGGCAGCCAGAGACACTCTTTCAGATACCAGAAGTATGCCTCCATCCACCCCCCACCCTCATCCGCCCACCCCGTTTGCTGGAAATACTACCCTACACTGACTTCAATTAGGTAAGGTACTCTTTTAAATTTTAACCCATTTCCTTAAGGTCGGGTACATTCCTCACGGGTGGAAGACATACCGACCTTGGCGGTATATCTGCTCTGCTCTAGGACTGCTGAGTCCTTCCAGCCCCTGTTGGCCCTGGCAAAGTACTTGGGCTGAGGAGCTTCCAGTAAAGCTCTGCCATTCTCATTTACGGTGTTGCCACACCCTTGAGCTGACGAGTTCCAAGACTGCATGGTCACTTTCTGCTCTACCCATGGGGAATAAACCGACCAAGGAAATACCCCTCACCACTCCACTGGGATTCCTGATAGATGCCACTTGTTAAGGCACCCAGTCTCATTTACCTTTGTACTGAAAAGGTGGGCTAGATATCCCCTAGAAAATAATTCAAATTGGCCAGGTAAAGGCTCTCTAGATCCTGATATTTTACTGGATCTTTCAAATTACTGCCAGCAAACAGGTAGATGGAAGGAGTTTTTTTCTATCTCTCTGCTAAATAATCTCTTACCCTAAACTTATTTCTGTTCTCTTCCTGCCACGTTAAAACTCTCCTGCTGCCACAGCCACTGCCGCAGCCTGTCTCAGAGCCTGGGCTGAGGAAGCATCTACTCAAGTCAAAATTTTATCTCAAAACTTTATGATTTCTGCTAGTTTTTGGGGATATGTTTATGGCAGCCACCATCTTGACCACATGGCCTAGCCTCACCCCCCCATGGTTCTTCCCTCTGCTACACCAGCCACCTAGGCAGAGGTGGTCTAGCCAGCTTCTGCCACCAACAGAACCTGTAATTCATTTACCTTTTGCTTTTATTCTTTTATTTGCTTTATTCTTTATTCTTTGTCTCTAATTTTTTTTCACTATGTCATATATAGCTTCACATTCTAGTCTTCTCAGTTTTACCCAGTCCTGTTTAATGTGTCTGTACATTTAATTTAAATTTATGTATATGTAAGCTAACTCATACAACTTAAATTCAACTGTTCTAAGTCTCAAATACTTCTAAATTGTTATGCGCCTTTTTAATGGTGGTAAACATTTAAGGTTATACATGTCTATTTCAAGCTAACAAAATATCTATGCCACCCAGTCTTTCCTGTAAGCTGTTTATAAAGGTTAAGCCTCTATTATCAAAGGGAGTTTTTCTCTATCTCTTTGTCCTCTACAGGGATAACTGTAACCTACTAAGTTAAAACCAGTTACAGTCAGGCTTCAGGGCTCTGAGTAAAACATCCCTCCACAGCCTCTCAGCTTGGATCCAGTTGCCCAAACAGATTAATTAATTACAGGGATAAAGCTTTACCTAGCCACCTGTGTGCTCAAGACAAGTAACTAAAGACATATTTTTGTATACTAAGTTATGCTAGACAGTCAGACAGCCCTCAAATGCTCAGAGATCTAGAGAATATGGCATTTAAAATGTTTCCTTAAAAAGCTTTTATAACAGAGAGACAGGCCAGCTGCTGGCACCACGCATTTCCTCCAAGAAGACTGATGGACACTGAAAGAAACTCCACCCACAAAAGTTCCAATGCTAGCCACTGAGCAATCCTGCCTTTCATCTCAACTGCTGCAAAGGGCTCTAAGGACCGTGGACAAGAGGGCAGTGGAATAGACTTTCTCCACGTTGCTTGGGCCAACGGTAGGTAAGTCTTCCAAAAGCTCCTAATCCACAGGTCTCATGCCATCAACAGAAGGCAGATGTCCTTAAAGCCTCTGACTTCAACAACTGTGGAGGACCATGCCCAACCCCCACCTTTTTTTAATAACAATAAAATGTGGAAATGTTACGAACTAGCAGCCAGCTGACCCCGGACCCAAGGATGGGCAGGATGCTCATGGCCTTGCCATCTCTACATCAGCTTTACCTGGCAACAAGAGGACTCAGTTAGGCATGCACAAGCCTCTTTTAAAGCAACTACACCAAGTACCTATCTCTCTCTGCTCTCTCTCTGCCTCTCTCTGGTCTCTCTGCTCTGTCTCTGGTCTCGCTGCTCTCTCTCACTCCTTCTTTCAGTTGGCCAACAGCTAAGCCCTCTTTCTCTCCCTTCACTCAATAAACACCACGTGGGCACTGAGTCTCCTTTGTATGTTTCTTAGGCATTAGCTGCAGCAAAAGAACAACAGTCTGGCTGTCTAAAAGTTATGTCTGCCATGGCTGTACTGGTCAAAGATGCTGACAAGTTATCTTTGGGGCAGAAAGTAACTACAATAGCCCCCTATGCACTAGAGCAGGAGAGCATTGTGCAGCAGCCCACAGACCGATGGATAACCAATGCACAAATGAATCACTGATGCACTACCTGCCACTCTTCTGCCTGAGAAGACCGATGAACTAGTAATTTGTGACTGTCATCAACTGCTGATTAAAGAGACTGGAGTTTGCAAAGATCTTACAGACTTCCCTCTGGCAGGGGAAGCACTAAAAGGACTGGGACAGTGATGTGAATAAAACCTGCACTGTTTGAACCAGCAGTCTGACAGAAGGAACCTCAGCATGAGAAGCTGATCTCATGGCCTTAACACAGGCCTTGCAGCTGGCCAAAGAAAAGATAACATCTGGAAGCTTGTACAAGGGCAGCAGTTATGCTTTTATAACTGTCCATGTGCACGGGGCTATCTGTACACAAAGAGGACCAGCTAAGGTTTACTGTGAGAAAGTGAGAGAGCCAGAGATGAGCTGACAACTGCATTCCTCCACACTTTCTTCCCACTGTCCTGCTTGATCGCTGTTGTAATTCTCATTCGGGACAGTGACCTTGAGCATAAGCTAAGTAAGCCCCTTTCTGGCCTGCATTGTGTGTGGTCAGTGTTTTAGCACAGGAAAAGAAGATATGATTTTCTTCTTATCAACTGTGGTGAAGTAAATGTATGTTTTATTGTTTATTTTCATCTCATTTGATCTTTTTCCAAGATAGGCTCTTAGCAATACATTCCTTTGTGGCCTTGAACTTGTGACTCCTGTCTCAAGCTTCTGAGTACCAAGCAAGGCATGTACCATCCCACTGGTTTGTACTTTTCACTCATTAAATATGAGATGGTTACATTTAAGTTTCTTTATGTATACTCATTTGTTTTGAGGCAGGGTCTTGCTTTGTAGCTAAGGCCAGCTTGGAGATATTAGCAGTCATCTATCCATATTTCCAAGTGCTGCAATTATAAACTTGCACTATACATAGCTACCTAAATGCATGGGCTTTTTTTTGTAAAAGTAAAAAATGATATATGTTTAGGCTTAAATTTTGTGGTGTTCAAAACAAGCTGGTGGGTATCTAAGACAGAGGAATATGTTGTCAGTTTGGCAATGCAAATGGAAAGCATTCTAGTTGGAGGAGGGATATATATGACAAATGTGGAAGGCAGTTACCCTATTCACCCTGCTTACAATTTTTTTTTTCGTTTTACAGAGCATAATAATATTTTAACTTTAGAGAAATGGGAGGCATTGGTGTTTGTTTGAAAGAGGGGTAAGGAAACATTGAATAAATTGATTAATTTGAAAACTACTTCCCTCAAAGCCATGAAAACCTCAAGTCAATCCTCACAATTCTTGAAAATTAATCCAGATTGCTGGGTTGTGGTTTATGCGTTTAACACCAGTACTGTGGAGGCAGAGGCAGAAAGATCTCCAAAGGTCAGCCTGTTCTACAGAGTAAGTTTCAAGACAGCCAGGGCATCATATAGGAACCTTGTCTCGAGTGAAAAAACAGAATGGTTACATATACTTCTAACTTCAACATTGAGAGTCAGAGATAGGTGGAATGAGAAACTTCATCTCCAAAATACGTAAAAATAAGACAGCAGCTGAAGATAGGTTGAGCAGTTGCAAGTATTTTCTGCTCTTGCATAGGAGCAGGTTTCAGTTTCCAGCCCATGTGGTTGACTACAACTGTCCTAACTGCTATTCCAGGGAATCCAGCACTGACTTCTGACTTCAGTGGTCACCAGGTTCACAAGCAACACACTTAAATACATGTAGGGAATAATCTCATAGTCTTGTAATTTAGGCTTTATATCACAAAAAAAAAAAAACAGGTAGACAGTATCACCCCAAACTTGATTTCTGTCCTCCATTCCTTCTTCATATATATGTCTGAGCTACCATCCACCACCAGAGAATAAATGGGTACATAAGAGCAGAGTATATGTAGTGATACAAATAGTTGTTACCAAACAAACTTTAAACTTTGTGGCTCTTTTAATGATCAAAGCTGTGCACCATTCAGCCATCCAGGACGATTCTGAAAATATGGAACACCAGGGAGAGTTGAGTGATAATGTTTAGGTATGTCATGTTCTAATTACTATTAAAGTAGAAGCATACCACCCATGTGTGTAGATGGAATAACACTAGCAGTCAGACTGCCTTTCAAAGGTAAGGATAATTGATCCTTCAAGAAGACCATGACATTAGACCATTTTCCTTAAGTTAATATAAATGACGCAGATTTGCTATTTAAAAAATACTGTTTTTTCCTTAAACACTCACTTTCACTCATATGAATTTAGGCATATGAGAACATGTGGAGTATACTAATTTCATCTATTTTCCCTGAATATAAGGCAATTTTTAAACAATGATTAGTGAAACTATATTTTTACAATATTTGAATAATACTCACTCTACTGCCTTCTTTATCCAGTAGGAATGGAGCAGGATCTGCTGTATTCATAGTAATGAGCAAAGAGGTGATCATGGGAATATTAGTGTAAGTATTGTGTAATTTGAGTACTGTATTGAAAGTGAAAAACTGGCTGTGCAATACAGATTCTGCTGAGTACATATTGCTTTTGTGCCATTTTTGGGGATGGAATTTCATTAAGATTGTTTTTAACATGGAGCAGGGCAATAATTCAGGTATGTTTTACTACAGTATAAATTGGAGCAATCTGTATTTACTACCAAAGATATTACATGCAAGGCTATAATTCAGGGATATTTTATTACAGTAGGAATTGTAAAAGGAAGTTGAGCATGATGACTGATACCTGTAATCTTAACCTGAAAAGGAGGTTGGAGTATCAGGACCCTAGTTATTTTTTTACCCCATAGGAGAAGTCAAGCACGAAACAAAGTCATAATTGTTCTTTCTTGCTAGAAGTATTAGGTGATCCTTTTTTCATTCTTTTCTGTTTGGCATAACCTACATTTTTGGCAGCTTATCTCTGTGAAATAGCCCTGCCCATCTTAGACCATAGTTTGTATTCAAGGGTGGTCTCCAACTCACAAATAACCAATGCCCTTCTGTCTCCCAAGTGCTACAATTAAAAAATTGTGCCACCACCCCAGAATTAAACTGCCTTGTATTTCAATTTAACCATTTGGTATTCTTATTATTTTGTAGTTCCTTTACCATCCTTGCACTTTTCTATACTCATATCTGGTTTCATAAAAACGAAAGAGACAAACGCACAGACATGCATGCAAGCAAAACACCAATGCATATAAAATAAAATTTAAAAAGATATAGTAAATGAAGTATACACAGTGCTCGATGGATAAAACTTATATTTGCTTTCTTTGAACTTTGTTTTAAGCAGTTGGCAACCTGGCACGCACAGGCTAGCTGATGTGATTATCTGAGTTTCAGCAGCTTGTTGTATGATTGAAGTCCATTATATATCAAGATATGTTAAGGTTCACAGTGTATACAGACACCATTAGTCCAATTTAAGTGCATCTTTATGTCAAACTACGTTTGATTGAATAGAAGTACCCTGAGAAATAAGTCCCTGTCCACTCCTTCTCTCTTCAGCCATATCTAATCCAATATTAACATTATAGATAACATTTAAACCAATAATTATGATAATTATTGAAAACACTATTTTTTTTAAGTCATTGATTCAAATTGTCTTCCTTGTGTTGCTTTCGGTGGTAGTCATGGGCAGGAGAGTGAGATCAGAGTACCCAGGAGGGAGTATTTTAACACTTACATTGTTTAGAATTGATGGCTCCTGCTAATAATAGTGAAATAATTGTTGTGTGATATCTAATATTCAGTTAAAAATCTCAATGTCATGTTATCCTTATCTGCTTCTGAAGCCTACTATTCCCACTGTGCTTACTCCACTGAGCTTATTTACATTTATGTATCAGTCAAAACAAATTGTGTTGCTATAAACAAATAACTAACACGGTCATGAGGGAGGTACTTATTTTGCTCTCCTGAGTGAGACGTACAATCTATCATGGTGGACAAAGATTGTACAATTCATGACAATAGACTCATGAGCCTAAGACACTAACTATTGATGGACAAGGAAGCCAAGAACAGACAGGAAGTGACAGCGGGCTACAAAACTTCAAGGCACTTACCCAATGTTCTACTATCTCCAGTAAGAGCCCAGGTCTGAAAGTCCAGAAATTTATATGTGGTGATATATTATGTATGATTTGTCAAAACTTGCCCGAGGATTCAAAAAGCAAAGCCAGTCACAGGCTATTGCAATCAGGCAAAGGTGACACTTAACTTTAATCCCAGCATCCATAACAGCTAGCCAGACAGTGGAGGCACAAGCTTTGGGTGGATCTCTGGGAGTGTGAAACCTCCCAGGGATACACTAGAGTGAATCAGTCTAAAAGATTAACACAGCTCATACCTTTAATCCCAGCTCTAGAGAGGCATATAAAAAACAGAAACCCAATGTCTCAGGCTGCATTGAGAGATTTGGTCTCTAGGCACCCTGAGGAGAGGCAGCAGTCTTAGGTTTGCTAGACATCTTGCAGGGACAGGATCACCCCCTTATAGACTGAGGTAGATGTAAGAGCTAGTGGCTCGGCTGGTTTGCTTCTCTGACCTTCAGCTTGAAGCTTGAACCCCAATACCTGTCTCTGGATTTTTATTTTTGGTGTTACAGTTACACACCTGAAAGAGTGCAGCAACACATGGAGGATAGACCTTCCACATTAGAACTATGGTGTTCCACTCTTGTCCCCTCTGACTCACATGAGTAACTGGTGTCTATTAATCATCTGCAGGCTTTCCAGGGCATGGGCCTGGCCTTTATCATCTACACTGAGGCCATTAGAAGCATGGAAGTGTCCCAGCTATGGTCAGTTCTCTACTTCTTCATGCTGCTGCTGATGCTGGGTATGGGGGGAGCCTGCTTGGACACACAGTGGCCATCCTCACCCCCTATGACAGACATCAAGGTCTTCTCCAGTTACCAACCCAAGGCAGCCATTAGAGGTTAGGACACCAGGCAGTGGAGGCTGGGCATGTGTGGATGGCAAAATGCAAGACAATCAGTGGAGGGGTCTTATTAGGGGCCATGTGCTACTAAGACTACTCCAGAAGGGCTGCACTGGTATAGCTGTGCTCCTGCTTTGGCGATACTCACCTCCACTTGGATCAGTTGTTCTAGGAGCTGTATGCACAGGTAATATGCACCACAGAGACCCATTTTTTATTTCACCACCTTGCCACCCAGCCAGGATCATGAGAACCCTCATGTGCCTCTGATGGCACTATGTCCATGATAGATAATGTCACTTCTGATCACATGTCCTAGATATCATGTGGGAAGTGTCCTCTTCCCCATTCCTTGAAGCATGATAGCACTTGGCATTTTATTTATTTTTCGTAAATTGGGAATCTGTGTTCCACAGTATAAATGCATGTAGCTCCCAATCCAGCACTTAATCCTCTCCTGAGGGAGCCTCCCAGTGTTTGACATAATATGGTATGGCAGTGGGAAGGGCTACTATGAATTCAGAGGCACCATGCAAAGCCTTAGGAAGTCATATGTAAACCTGGAGTCAAATATTGACTCTGCCATGTTGTACTACAGGGAGATATCAGACAACACTAAGCCCTGGCATCCCAGTATACAAGGGAACCCTGACTACTACCTTGGAGGTTTAATCTGCTAAGGTACATGACCAGACCCTGGTATATGATAGCACCTATGTAAATTGTAGTTTCCTCCCAAACCAATCCTTCTCTAGGACCCCACACCACATTTAAGTACAATTCTCACAGTCTCAAGGGTATGTTTTGGTATATTCAGCATTCAAAGACTTTCAGCCGTTATATGATGTCCCCTAAAGAGCAATACCCTAACTGTTGCTGTTGTTTTTCTGCTATGAAATCCCCTACAAAGCAGCTCTTATAGCTGATGTGGGAACTCACCCTCCACAGCACACCTAGGGATGGATGGCTCTTGTTGACATCTAATGTGGGATGACTCAGGGAGTCTCAGAGAGATGAGCAGTGATCTTGTGTTCCAGGTCTAGTGTGCCACATCAACTGTGCCATCGGCATGGAGTTCACCATAGAGGCTGGGAACTACTGGTTTGACATCTTAAATGACTCTGCAGGCATGCTGTCCCTGCTGCTCAACATGGTGGTGGAGATCATAGCTGTGTGCTAAGTGTATGGGCTAAAGAGGTAAGGAGACTCCATAACCTGGCTGCTATAGAGGGCAGAGAAGCTGTAGGTCCCTGGAGTAAGTACTAAAAGAAGGGCACTACTAACCTGGTAGGAAAAGACTGTGTAAAGTAAGACATGAGGGAAAAAAAAGTTCATGAAGGAAACCTTTTAAAAATATTGATAGATTAGATTGTTTTTAATATTTACTTTTTTTTTGTGTGTCTATGTAAAATCACATATAGGTGCCCTCCAAAAAAAATGCCATCAGATCCCCTTCAACACCTGGAGTTACAGGTGGTAGTGAGCTCACCCTGTCGAGGCTGGAAACCAAACTCTAATCTTTCTGCTTACTTGGTTACTTTTTGAGATAGGGTCTCCAATAACAGGCTAGCCTTGAACTTGCTATGTAGCTGTGTAGCTGTGGATGACCTTTAACCTCTGATCTTCCTGCCTCTACCTCTCAAATACTGGGATTATAGGTAAACACCACCATACATGCCCAGTTTCTGGAGAGCCAGGAATAGAGCCCAGGGTCTAATGCATGTTAGGAAAGCACTCTCTAAACACTGAGCTACATACATCTCCAGCACAAATTGAACTTTCTGGAAGTTAAGAATTCTCTCCAATAGAAGACACTTAAAATTGGCCCGAAAGGCAACACTGTAAGAAATGAAACTGTTGGTATATAAAGCAGATATAATGCCTGTAGCCAAAGTAGGGAAACAAGTGCAAACCAGTAGAAAAAGACAGCCCAGCAAAAAACCTATCAAGGGCTCAGGCAGACATTTCAGAAACCAAGGACTCTTTGGATGGCCCAGTGAGCAAGTGGAAAGTTTGCAGACTTGTCAGTTGTCAGGGAAATCAACAGGCAAATGGAACCATCAGTGCACAGTCATAAGTCTACACAAAAATGTAAAAACTTAATGGCAGGGCCAGTGAAAAAGCAAGGTCACTTGCCTGGCTCCTTCAATTTGTCTCTGACTTCCACTCCTGCTATGGGACCTGCTCCCAATAAATGCTTGTTTGAAACACATACACAGAGAGACAGAGGGGTGGGGGGAGGAGAATAAGAGAGAAAGAGGAACATGCTAGAAGGTGCACACTAGTTCTGTTCATAGTAGCCACAAACTGGAACAACACAAATATCCATCAGCATTAGAGTGGAATTAGGCATGGGTGAGGAAGAGGCCAAGTAGATGGAGAAGCTTAGGGTCAAACTGAGGGCCTCACAAGTGCTAGGGCAGTGCTCTGCTGCTGAGCTTCCAAACTCAACCTCTCTGTGCAAAAGCCATCTCACCTCTGTAGAGCCCTCAGTCCCTGTCTATCAGGTTCAAGTACTTATCCCTTTAAATTCTTCCCTCATCTCCTATTTAGGTGAACTAGGTGGTGTGTACCAATCGAAAGTGCCCCAGTAGATCAAAAGAAGGCAAGAACAAGGCATCCCTTAGCACTTAAATGTTCCTGCCATCTGAATGTCAGCTCTAGCGTGAGAGAGATGTGTTTTCCTGTTGCACAGTGGTGCTTGATAGATAAGTATTGCCATGGATGAATCCAAAAAGAGGCTGAGGAAATGTGATTCATTCCCTTTGCCAAAGAGGGCTGCCTACCTGCAGAGGCTCAGCAGGGTGGGTCTGCCCTTACCCCCTCTGGCAGGTGTTAATGAGATTAGCAATTAAAAGGCAGGCCAGCAGTGGCCAGACACCAGGAACTGACTGAGAGTCAGCTCAGGAAATGGAGAAGGCATGGCCTCAGTGAGGCAACCAGCTGTAGTTCCTGTTTGCCTGTATCCCCTATGCCATGGGCTTGGATAGGGTGGTGTTTCCCATACCTGTGCCAGATAGGACAGTGGAGTTGAGTGCCCACTAGCAGGATACGGGAGTTGCCTGGATACAGGTGTCAGTGATCCTTGATGCAGGTGGGATATATCACTTGTTCCTAGATATCCCAGGATGCCCTTACCTTCTTTTAAAAAGAGACATCCTGTCAAATGTAGGAGCCTGGATTTGTTTTGACTCTGAACAGCCATCAGTAATTTGCTCAGCATCCCTCATGGGCTGCTCAAGCCTGACACTGTACCCTGTGAAATGAGCCTAGGCTCCGGGCGTGCAAGAGCTGTCTAGCCAGCAGCCTACTGCTTAAGCATAGATAACCAAATATCAGTGGAAGCCCCTTGTTCCAAAGCTGTAAGCACCTGGGTGATAACTACCTTGTCTCTCTTAGTTTGAGCCCTGAGCCTACACACCAGCCAGAGAAGCAACACAAGTCCGCAGCAAATGGCTGCACCAAACAATCCCACCCCTACCCATTCCTTGAAATAGGAAACAGCTGAAGCAATCCACCACAATAGTCCCTCCATCAAGGATAGATCAAGGCACGTGAAGTTTATCTGAATAATGGCGGCTCTCAACTCCCCGAAGCATCTGCTCAAACTCAAAGGTCCTATTCTGCAATATGAACCGAGGTTTCAGGGGGTCTGGCTTGATCAAACCACATTAGTCTGGAAGGAATCCACAGCTTTTTATTTCCTGTTGAAACAAAAATAGAAATCCTTTTTCCCAGTAACTTGTCCTTGAACTTAAATTTTGGAGTCAAAGCATTTTTAAAATATATCAATTGAATTAATCCAGCAACATTTCCTTTATCAGTTGTTATTTTCTCGGCAATCAAACAATGAATGCAGAGACAACACAATAGCATACTGTAACCAGATTCTCTCTGAGCTTTTCATCTTTACATGGCTTTATTATTACTCTGTTTCTTTTACTTCTATTGTTTCATTTTTTGAGACAGGGTTTCTCTGTGTAACTCTTATCTGTCCTGGAATTCACTCTGCATACCAGGTTTACTTTGAACTCACAAGAGATTTGCTTGCTTCTGTCTCCCAAGTGCTGGAATTAAAGGCATGTGCAACCACACCCAGCTTAGACAAATTAACTGCTTTGGTTTCTGACAAATACACTCCCTTGTCATTAGAATCACCGGGAGGGTCTTTTTAACTTTTTTTGGGGGGACTGGTTTTTTCCTGCACGCGCCCAACCTCTCATTATGCTCGGGTTCTGACTTGCTATCCTGGACCTCTTACCAAGGCCCAGAAAAGACCTACCTCTCCCAGCACGTCTGCCAGCAGTTCTGAATCCTCCTTGTAGTCAAGGGGTCTCCGATGGGCTGACGATGATGAGGTCTCAGTTCCCGGGTTTTGGCAACAGAAGTCCTGTCGCCACCAAGAATGATGCAGCGCACTCAGGATCCTTCTGCAGTAAAGCTTGAATGCATCTTGAGAGGGAGAGCATAAGCTTACAGAACAGAGACCCCAAATACCCAAAACCCAACCCTTATATAGGTTTATAACCTTCGCCTCGGACGTGTCACCTCCTGATTGCCTGCAGCTCATTGGCCCATCATGACGCCACTGGAGAGGCAGAGGCCAAGGTAGGGAAAAATCACCCTGCACCTGCTCACTGACTTGTTTACTCTCAACGCCAGCGGGATGCAGGCGCCATCTTGTAATGGAGAATGCAGGGACGGCTCCCTACACTTCACCACAGTTGAAAAGGAGAAAATCATATCTTACCGGTCTGGTGTGCTTCTGTTGCTGTGCTAAAACACGGACCACACACTATGCAGGCCAG
Organism: Phodopus roborovskii; assembly: GCF_943737965.1. NCBI lineage: Eukaryota > Metazoa > Chordata > Mammalia > Rodentia > Cricetidae > Phodopus > Phodopus roborovskii. The sequence goes on along the minus strand of NW_026127020.1, from coordinate 7,915 downwards.
AAAGGGGCTTACTTAGCTTATGCTCCAGGTCACTGTCCCTAAAGAGAATTATAGCAGCGACTCAAGCAGGACAGTGGGAAGAAAATGTGGAGGAATGCAGTTGTCAGCTCATCTCTGGCTCTCTCACTTGCTCACAGTAAAGCTTAGCAAGTCCCCTTTGTTTACAGATAGCCCCGTGCACATGGACAGTTATAAAAGCATAACTGCTGCCTGTGTACAAGTTTCCAGATTTTTTCTTTTCTTTGGCCGGCTGCAAGGCCTGTATTAAGGCCAAGAGCTCAGCTTCTCATGCTGAGTTTCCTTCTGGCAGGCTGCTGGCCCAAACAGGGCAGGTTTAATTCACATCGCTGTCCAAGTCCTTTCTTTACCTTCACAAGGTAACTGTTCCCATTGGTGAACCAAGTTAGTGCTTCCTCAGCCAGAGGGAAGTTTGTAAGATCTTTGCAAACTCCTGTCTCTTTAATCAGCAGTTGATGACAGTCCCAAATTACTTGTTCATCAGTCTTCTCAGGCAGAAGAGTGGCAGGTAGTGCATCAGTGATTCATGTGGGCATGGTCATCCATCCATTGGACAGTGGGCTGCCAGACAATGCTCTCCTGCTCACCAGTGCATGGGGGGCTATTGTAGTTACTTTCTGCCCCTAAGTTAACATGTCAGAGTCTTTGACCAGTACAGCCATGGGGAATAAACCGACCAAGGAAATACCCCTCACCACTCCACTGGGATTCCTGATAGATGCCACTTGTTAAGGCACCCAGGTGGGCTAGGTATCCCCTAGAAAATAATTCAAATTGGCCAGGTAAAGGCTCTCTAGATCCTGATATTTTACTGGATCTTTCAAATTACTGCCAGCAAACAGGTAGATGGAAGGAGTTTTTTCTATCTCTCTGCTAAATAATCTCTTACCCTAAACTTATTTCTGTTCTCTTCCTGCCACGTTAAAACTCTCCTGCCCGCCCCAGCTGCAGCATGTCTCAGAGCAGTAGCCTGGGCTGAGGAAGCATCTACTCAAGACAAAATTTTATCACAAAACTTTATGATTTCTGCTAGTTGTTGGGGATATGTTAATGGCAGCCTCCAGCTTGACCACATGGCCTAGCCTCAACCCACATGGTTCTTCCCTCTGCTACACCAGCCACCTAGGCAGAGGTAGTCTAGCCAGCTTCTGCCACCAACAGAACCTGTAATTCATTTACCTTTTGCTTTTATTCTTTTATTTGCTTTATTCTTTATTCTTTGTCTCTAATTTCTTTTTCACTATGTCATATATAGCTTCACATTCTAGTCTTCTCAGTTTTACCCAGTCCTGTTTAATGTGTCTGTACATTTAATTTAAATTTATGTAAATGTAAGCTAACTTCATACAACTTAAATTCAACTGTACTGTCTCAAATACTTCTAAATTGTCATGCGCATTTTTTTAATGGTGGTAAACATTTAAGGTTATACATGTCTATTTCAAGCTAACAAAATATCTATGCCACACAGTCTTTCCTGTAAGCTGTTTATAAAGGTTAAGCCTCTATTATCAAAGGGAGTTTTTCTCCATCTCTTTGTCCTCTACAGGGATAAGTCTAACCTACTAAGTTAAAACCATTTACAGTCAGGCTTCAGGGCTCTGAGTAAAACATCCCTCCACAGCCTCTCAGCTTGGATCCAGTTGCCCAAACAGATTAATTAATTACAGGGATAAAGCCTTACCTAGCCACCTGTGTGCTGAAGGCAAGTAACTAAAGACATATTTTTGTATACTAAGTTATGCTAGATAGTCAGACAGCCCTCAAATGCTCAGAGATCTAGAGAATATGGCATTTAAAATGTTTCCTTAAAAGCTATTATGACAGAGAGACAGGCCAGCTGCTTGCACCACACATTTCCTCCAAGAAGGCTGATGGACACTGAAAGAAGCTCCACCCACAAAAGTGGCAAAGCTAGCCACTGAGCAATCCTGCCTTTCATCTCAACTGCTGCAAAGGGCTCTAAGGACCATGGACAAGAGGGCAGTGGAATAGACTTTCTCCACGTTGCTTGGGCCAACGGTAGGTAAGTCTTCCAAAAGCTCCTAATCCACAGGTCTCATGCCATCAGCAGAAGGCAGACGTCCTTAAAGCCTCTGACTTCAACAACTGTGGAGGACCTGGGGTGGCTGTCCATGCTGCCAGCTAGTAAGTCTGTGTTACTCTCTAATTATTCAAGTAAAATTGTATCCTTCTCAAGAACTCTGATGCTTTTGACGATTGGTAGCTTTGTCAGCTTAAAGCAGCAACAAAGGCTTCAATTGTTTCAAAACAGATTTCAAAATTGGGTATTTTAAGGTTGCTACTGTTTATAGTCTTAACATTAATCAATAAAGTTTTAACAGTGTTAAACACCATACTATGCCACTATATGATCACATCTGTAACTATGACCTTACAATTAAGGTGCTTTTCATTGTGCTAAAAATCTGCCAGCTGCATGTTTTAATTCTTTCAGCCAAGTCATTTCTAACATGAGTATGCTGCTAATATGTCTTAATATTTATGTTTTCACAAACTCAAAGGATTCTTTTAAGTTCCAGGGAGCAGAATTAGATCCATTTACAGGTTAGATTCACTCCAATAAATCACCTTTTTCCTGGCCTTGGGACTTCCTGGTCACCCTTGGGAGACCCTCCCCCACCTCACACTTCTCCCATTAAATACTAAGACCTAAGAGAAAATCCTAACCTTGTCCTCTCTTCTGCTAACCTCTTGCCAGGTCTCAAAGAGATGCCAGAGCCCCATATTGTCAGAACTGTGATGAAACAACCAGCTACCAGGAGTTGGCCGCACCCCAGCCTTCTCGGATATCCCAAAGACTATCTACACCCCCATTTCAGCAGGAAGCAGTCTCCAGAACTCAATGTCCTTAACCCCTAACCCGCCACGCCCAACCCCCACCTTTTTTTAATAACAATAATATGTGGAAATGTTATGAACTAGCAGCCAGCTGACCCCGGACCCAAGGATGGGCAGGATGCTCATGGCCTTGCCATCTCTACATCAGCTTTACCTGGCAACAAGAAGGACTCAGTTAGGCATGCACAAGCCTCTTTTAAAGCAAGCACACCAAGTGCCTATCATTCTTTGTTCTGTCTCTGCCTCTGCTCTCTCTACTCTCTCTCTGCTCTCTCTCTGCCTCTCTCTGCCTCTCTCTGCCTCTCTCTGCCTCTCTATGCACACTCTGCACTCTCTCTGCTCTCTCTCTCTCTGCCTCTGTCTGCTCTATATGCTTTGTCTCTGGTCTCTCTGCTCTCTATCTCTCCTTCTTTCAGTTGGCCTCCAGCTACCCCTCTTTCTCTCCAATCACTCAAAAAACACCACATGGGCGCTAAGTCTCCTGTGTGTGTTTCTTAGGCATTAGCTGCAGCAAAAGAACAACAGTCTGGCTGACAAGTTAACTTTGGGGCAGAAAGTAACTACAACAGCCCCCCATGCACTAAAGCAGGAGAGCATTGTGCAGCAGCCCACAGATCGATGGATGTCCAATGTACACATGAATCACTGATGCACTACCTGCCAATCTTCTGCCTGAGAAGACTGATGAATTAGTAATTTGTGACTGTCATCAACTGCTGATTAAAGAGACTGAGTTTGCAAAGATTTTACAGACTTCACTCTGGCAGGGGAAGCACTAAAAGGACTGGGAAAGTGATGTGAATAAAACCTGCACTGTTTGAACCAGCAGCCTCCCAGAAGGAACCTCAGCATGAGAAGCTGATCTCATGGCCTTAACACAGGTCTTGCAGCTGGCCAAAGAAAAGAAAAAAATATGGAAACTTGTACACGGACAGCAGTTATGCTTTTATAACTGTCCATGTGCAGGGCTATCTGTAAACAAAGGGGACAGGCTAAGCTTTACTGTGAGCAAGTGAAAGCCAGAGATGAGCAGACAACTGCATTCCTCCACATTTTCTTCCCACTGTCCTGCTTGAGTCGCTGCTGTAATTCTCATTAGGGACAGTGACCTGGAGCATAAGCTAAGTAAGCCCCTTTCTGGCCTGCATTGTGTGTGGTCAGTGATTTAGCACAGCAACAGATGCTCACCAGAGCAGTAAGATATGATTTTCTTCTTTTCAACTGTGGTGAAGTAAATGTATGTTTTATTGTTTATTTTCATCTCATTTCTTCCTTTTCCAAGATAGTCTCTTAGCAATACCTTTGTGGCGTTGAACTTGTGACTCCTGTCTCAAGCTTCTGAGTACCAAGCAAGGCATGTACCATCCCACTGGTTTGTACTTTTCACTAATTAAATATGAGATGGTTACATTTAAGTTTCTTTATGTATACTTATTTGTTTTGAGGTAGGGTCTTGCTTTGTAGCCAAGTCCAGGTTGGAGGTAATAGCAGTCAAGTGTCCATATTTCCAAGTGCTGCAGGTATAAACTTGCACTATACATAGCTACTTAAATGCATGGGGCTTTTTTGTAAAAGTAAAATTGATATATGTTTAGGCTTAAATTTTGTAATATTCCAAAACAAGCTGTTGGGTATGTAAGACAGAGGAATATGTTGTCAGTTTAGCAATGCAAATGGAAAGCATTCTAGTTGGAGGAGGGATATATGTGACAAATGTGGAAGGCAGTTACCCAATTCACACTGCTTAAATTTTTTTTTTTTGCTTTACAGAGCATAATAATATTTTAATTTTAGAGAAATGGGAGACATTGGTGTTTGTTTGAAAAGAGGGGATTAGGAAACATTGAATAAATTGATTAATTTGGAAACTACTTCCCTCAAAGCAATGGAAACCCTCAATTCAATCCTCACAATTCTTGAAAATTAATCCAGATTGCTGGGTTGTGGTTTATGACTCAAACACCAGTACTTTGGAGGCAGAGGGAGATAGATCTACAAAGGTCAGCCTGTTGTACAGAGTAAGTTTCAAGACAGCCAGGGCATCATATAGGAACCTTGTCTCGAGTGAAAAAACATAATGGTTGCATATACTTCTAACTTCAACATTGAGAGGCAGAGATAGGTGGAATGAGAAACTTCACATCCAAAATACATAAAAAATAAGACAGCAGCTGAACATAGGTTGAGCAGTTGCAAGCATTTTCTGCTCTTGCATAGGAGCAGGTTTCAGTTTCCAGCCCATGTGGTGGACTACAACTGTCCTGAACTGCTATTCCAGGGAAACCAGCACTGACTTGTGACTTCAGTGGTCACCAGATTCACAAGCAACGCACTTAAATACATGAAGGAAAGAATCTCATAGTCTTGTAAGTTAGGATTTTATATCAGAGCCATCCAGGATGATTCTGAAAATATGGGACACTAGGGAGAGCTGAATGATAATGTTGAGGTATCTCATGTTCCATTACTAGTAAAAGTAGAATCATACCACCCATGTCTATAGATGGAATAATACCAATAGTCAGACTGCCTTTCAAAGGTAAGGATAATTGATCCTTCAAGAAGACCATGACATTAGACCATTTTCCTTAAGTTAATATGATTGATGTAGATGTGCTACATGAAAAATCCTTTTTTTTTTCTTAAACACTCAAGTTCACTCATGTGAATTTCAGGCACATGAGAACCTTTGGAGTATACTAATCACATCTGTTTTCTCTGAATATAAGGCAGTTTTTAAACAATGATTAGTGAAACTATATTTTTACAATATATAAATAATATTCACTCTACTTCATTCTTTATCCACCAGGAATGGGGCAGGATCTACTGTATTCATAGTAATGGGTAAAGAGGTGATCATGGGAATATTAGTGTAAGTATTGTGTAATTTGAGTACTGTATTGACAGTGAAAAACTGGCTGTGTTTATACTTGCAATAAAGATTGTGCTGAGTATATATTGCTTTTGTCCCATTTGTGGGGATGGAATTTCATTAAGATTGTTGGTAACTTGGAGCAGGGCAATAATTCAGGTGTGTTTTACTACAGTATAAATTGGAGCAATCTGTATTTACTACAAAAGATATTACACGCAGGGCAAAAATTCAGGGGATATTTTACTACAGTAGGAATTGTAAAAGGGAGTTGAGCATGTTGACTGATACCTGTAATCTTAACCTGAAAAAGGAGGTTGGAATATCAGGACTCTAGCTATTTTTTTACCACATAGGAGAAGTCAAGCACGAAACAAAGTCATAATTGTTCTTTCTTGCTAGAAGTATTAGGTGATCCTTTTTCAATTTTTTCTGTTTGGCATAACCTACATTTTGGCAGTTTATCTCTGTGTAATAGCCCTGCCCATCTTAGCCCATAGTTTGTATTCAAGGGTGGTCTCCAACTCACAGATAACCACTGCACTTCTGTCTCCCCAAGAGCTACAATTAAAAAACTGTGAAACCACCCGAGGCTTAAACTGCCTTGTATGTCAATTTACACATTTGGCATTCCCTTTATTTTGTAGTTCCATTAGCATCCTTGCACCTTACTATAATCATATCTGGTTTCATTAAAAAAAAAAAAACAGACAAGTGTCCATTAACTAGAAAAGATTTGGACACTCATGTAGAATTCCTCAAAAAATGTAAAAAAGACAGAATTCATAAACATAAACTACTCTTATAACAATATGAGGAACTATGTAAACTTCTTCATAGGCCTATGTATGATGTGCATATCACCTCTGACCCCACCGTAGAGAAGCTGAACCTGTTCCAACAACATGTGGCAACTTTGAGGCAAACAAAGGTAGGCTGCTGCATTCCATTCCCCCATGAAATTTCATTGGACTTTTATGTATCTCATAACAATTTTGATTGTTTTAAGAATTTAGGAATTAACAGTTTGTCAATATTAATAAAAAATCATATTGTGTATGAGAAAATTGGAACTAACTTCAGATTCAAGTTTTGAAAAAGATGGAGTGTGTCAATTTCAAAGTGTATTTTCTGTGTCATTGCCGAGTATCGTGGCACTACAGACATTGCTTTTGCAGGTAATATGTGTTCAGATTATGCAGTATCAATTCACTTGTATTTATCAATTTGAAAAACCCTGACAGCTTTTGCCTTAATTCTAAATAAGGAGCCAGTTTGTATTAAGGGATGCTGAGGTAGGCATCACTTCAGGGGTTTTGAGAACAGCCTTGTACACAAAGTGAGTTTGGGGACAGGCAGGGATACACAGGGAAACCCTTTCTCGAGTAAAGAAACAGAAAAGGCACATACAGGGATAGAATAGGTGAAGACAACCAACCACAATACAATATGGAATATATCTGTTTGTTTACTGTGAGTGTGTGTGTGTGTGTGTGTGTGCCTGGGTGTGGGTGTGGGTGTGGGTGTGTGTGTTTATGTTATGGGGAGAGAGAGACAGAAGCATTTGTTCTGAAAAGTGAATCCTGTGTGTTCCTTTAGGATTGTGGCTGATATGTCTTATTCAACCTTGGAAGTAGGTTTCTCACCTGAATCAAAATGCTGTGGATTTTTAGATTTCAGAGGTAAAACTCTGTTTTCTAGAACCCAGGTATGCAGGGCTCAAATTCCTCAGGGCTTAATTTAAAAAAAAACAAAAATTCCAAAAAGCTTTCCAAACAAGCTAAGGGTTTGGACTTTATCTTGTGGGGAACTAGAAGCTCAAGAGCGTAGTTAGGTAGCAATGGAAATCACCAAGTTGAGCAAATGATTGAAAGCTGCATGGCCTTCATATTAATAAGGTAAGAATATAGAATACCGGGATGCACTTATTGGCCCACACCCATGTAATCATGGCCCCCTCTTCTCCTCTTTAGGAAGTGCATAAATGAACTTCAGTGTTGCGATTGTCATAGATGCTATGAAAGTAAAGTTGAAGAAAGGGTTCTTATTTGTTTTGAGGCAGTTGAAGAAAGGGGTAATTAGCATTTGTTTTGAGGCAGGGTCTCTTTGTACGCCAAAGGCCAGCTTGATAGTAGCAGTCATCTGTCCATACTTCCAAGT